>NC_141829.1:16466931-16766931 GCF_982586985.1 Callionymus lyra
ATGTGTTGTTGTGTTGCTGTCATTTCCACACCTTAGAAACATGTTTCCTTCATGCATGCTGAATGAAGTGAGAATTCAAAACACAAAAAGAACAAAACTATGAATTATTTTCTAAAACTGTAGTCGTGTGTTTAACAGATGTTCACTTGATCAAAGTGTGTTTGTGTGTAGCTGCTGTTGTGTTGAGGTTTGACAGCAACAACACAACTGTGTAAACATTTAAAGAGAATTTCTCTTTAGTGTCTGATGCTACCTTCATCGTCATCATCATTGTCTTCATCATTGTCTTTAGCTTCAACATCATCTTCATTATCATCTTCCTCATCTTCATCACCACCTTCATCGTCATCATCATCTTCAACATCATCATCTACAAAATGGTCTTTATCTTCATCATCTTCAGCATCATCATCATCGTTGTATTTATCTTTTTCTTCTTCATCATCATAATCATCATCATCATCTTCAACTTCATCTTCAACATCATCATCATCATCATCATTATCTTCATCTTCATCTTCAACATCATCTTCATCATCATCTTCAACATCATCATCATCGTCATCATTGTCTTTAGATTCAACATCATCTTCATCATCATTGTCTTTATCTTCAACATCATCTTCATCATCATCATAGTTGTATTTATCTTTTTCTTCTTCATCGTCATCATCATTATCATCATCTTCATCTTCATCTTCATCGTTGTATTTATCTTTTTCTTCTTCATCATCATCATCATCATCATCATCTTCAGCTGCATCTTCATCTTCAACATCATCTTCATCATCATCTTCAACATCAACTTAATCTTCATCTTCATCTTCATCATCATTGTCATCTTCATCTACATCTTCATCTTCATCTTCATCATCGTCATCATCGTCATCATCATCATAATCGTCATCATCATCTTCATCTCCATCTTCATCTTCAACATCATCTTCATCATCATCTTCAACATCAACTTAATCTTCATCTTCATCTTCATCATCATTATCATCTTCATCTACATCTTCATCTTCATCTTCATCTACAGCTAAATCTTCATCATCATCATCATCATCGTCATCATCATCATCTTCATCATCATTATCATCATATTCGACATCAACTTCATGATTGTATTCATCTTTTTCTTCTTAATCATCATCAACATCATCATCACCATCATCACCTTCATCATCTTCGACATCAACTTCATCTTCATCATTGTATTTATCTTTTTCTTCTTCATCTTCATCATCTTGATCTTCATCTTGATCTTCATCTTCATCTTGATCTTCATCTTCATCTTCACAGCAGTACAATGAGGACAAAGTTAACAAATAACTTCAAAAGAACTATAATTTGCAGGATTATAATTCTTATTTTCTCTCATGAGTGTGTGTTATGGTACATTTGACGTCGACAAAATCAATGAACATGATCAACAGCTGAATGAATATACTCACAGCGCCTCCTACAGGAGCCTCCCACCCCCGTGTGTGATTAGTGTCTGCTGACTCAGCAGGGTGGGATGTGTGGGAAGCCCTGCGAGGGTACGGGGATCTGCGGGGGTTAACACGGTAGGGGACTTCCTCTGTTTTCTTAGCACAGAGATTAGCCGCAGCGGAAATGCTAACGACCGTTAGTGAGTCCAGATCTCCTGTATTGTTTGCTGATCCTCGTCTATAAGCTGGTCCCAGAGTCGACCCGGGACCAGTTGAGTCGCCGAGGAGAGTCAGGCCTCAGGTCTAGGTGACAAGATGTTCCTGCGCCAGAGCGGGTGTGCAGCCCCTCAGCTGGTTCTGTGGGTTTGGAAACCCTACGAGTCTCTGAACGATGACGGGGCCCGACAGAAGAAAAAAATAACATGCCACCTGCCCCGACTAACTGGGACCCTCCATGATCACCGAGGGTCTCTAACGACTTCTTTAGACGACCGAATCAGAGTTTCCATCAGGAACACAAAAGCTGCAGTTACGACTTCATTCTGTTCTGAACACACAAAGACAAAAGCTCCTTATTTGCATCTGAAAGATTCTCACACCCACGTGTGGACCTGAGAGGACACGTACAAGGAAGTGTGTGTGTGAGCATGTGTGTGTGTGCGTGTCTCCAGATGTCAGCAGACAAAAGTGTCCTAAAGTTGTAAATCTGCAGTTACACACCCCATCTGCACCTGAATGGGCAGTTGAATGGACACACACAGCAGAAAGTCTTTGAGGACTTGAGGGGACGTGAGCTTCCATGGTCTGGTGAGAAGTTCTGACCCATCAGTATGGAATCATTGATATTGAATGCCTCAATTTAACATTTCAATTGTTGTTTTTTTTAGTTTTTTTTAATTTGAAAAGCTGAATTAAATCATTTCTTTATTAAAAGGTTTATTTTTTCAATTAATTTCATATCAAAAAAGTCTAATATCAATACATTTTATTAACACAGAGTTTAATATTCTAGTTTAAATACTATAGTATCCTTTTGGACTCCACATTGTCCAGTGCTTTTATACCAACTTTTTAAATTAAATTTAAAAGGCTATGATTTTAAAAATATTATTTTAAATATCTTCGGGATTAGAATATCAAACCATTTTGTATTAATTTGTTTTAAAAATAGATATTAATTTTACAACAACTTGTAGTTATGAAAATGATTAAATTAAATGTAATCAAATTCAGCGTTTTTTTATATTCAAACTATTGAATTCCATTATTAAATACAATTAAATTCAACATTTTAATATGCAAATTATTGAATTCAATCATCCAATAAAACGAAATTAAAACTTTTAATTTAGAAATAGTGGAATTAAATTATCCAATAAAAACAAATCCCACCCTTGAATATATGAAATAAATGTAAAAATGTGAAAATCAATATTCTGATACTTCAGGTACTTCCATACGTCATCGACTCAAGTGTGATCGTTGGAGCGTTGACCTTTCACCCCGACTCAGTCCAGTCATCGTGACCAGGTTCTTTAAAGCTGTTGTTGTTCTTCGTGATGATGATGATGATGAGGATCAGGTCCAGCAGATCCTCCCTCCGGTGTGTTTTCATGGATCCATGTTGTTCCGTATTATGAATCCAGGAGTGTCTGGACCGATCATCAGTGATTCGTGCTCAGGTGCAGGTATCGACGAGCTCTGACGCGTCGTGATGGATGACCCGGGGTCCGTGTGGCACCGTTAGCTCGCCGGATTAGCGCGCGGCGCCTCAGAAGCAGCTCAATTACTGCTAATAATCCTCATGTCCAACTTTTTCAGCATATCAGCGGCGGACGTGAGCCTGAAGCTGAGCAGATGAAACTTCTGATGAGGCCAGGGATGAGGATCAGCAACGACAAGTCTGAGGCGACAGAGACTCGGCCCACTTATACAAACACAGATGACCAAGGGAAATATCATTACACTTGTTTTTTTTTCACGATACAGTATCCATTTGGTTTGTTTCCGAATCATCATTTATTTTCATCATAGTTTCTTTTATGGTTTATGTTTGTATAAAATATTTTTTATTTACAATTAACAGGGAAATATTCACAGCCTCTTTATTTTTGTGTTGCAGTTAAACTTCTGGCAGCTAGAAGGCAGCTGCATTATGTCCTCCTTAGCTAGAGAAAAAATGATTTTGGGGATGACTGAGGACGAGAGGATACAGTCCCTCCCAGATGACGGTAGAAGGTCTGTAGTGCCTCGAGTGAGGACAGCCTGAGGCGGGTTCTGGGAGGAGAGAGGGAATGGGCCGGGGACAAGAGACTAAAGATAAAGACGAGCTAGAATCTCTGGGAGCACAGCTGTTGTGTTGCAAACCCACACTGGCAGGACTTCTGGTCCATAGACCTCCTGAAGTGACCACATGTTGTGCCGACCGACCCTCGTCAAACCCCTGCAGGCCTCCACTAGCCGGTGCATGAAAAAACCCTATCGTCATGGCGACGGTGATGGGACAGGAAGGTCTTAATGTCTAAGGGTTTGTTGGAAGTTTGTCTCAATAAGTTCTGAGGACATGATTTGGAGGTTCATGAACCTGAAAACTTCATCAAACCCACAATCCCTCCTGAATCACTCTGAATCTCTGTAGCCCCCCCCCACCCTACACACACTCACACACACACTGGGGGACCCTCCAGACCAGAAGACAAGGTCCACGTTAAGTACACGGCAGTGACTGAGAAGGTTGAGAGGTTTGGTTTTTGTATCAACAACTGAACACAACTGAGTTCATGACACGGAGAGAACTACACAACCGAGTTCATGAGTTTAAGCATGTGTATGTGTGAGTGTGTGTGTGTGTGTGTGTGTGTGTGTGAGTGTGTGTGAGACAGATGAAAGAGAGAGTTCAGGAGAGGAAGGGGAGGTGCTCAGAACAGAAGGAGACAGCAGGAGGTGGACCTCCTTTTCACCGGGTCTGGCCCCAGGAGTCCATTCAGGGTTTGTATCTACCTCAATGCTCCAGCACACACACTCGGATCTCGTTAACTCAGATCGGATGGAAACTTTCTTCCCTCTTCCTCCTCATCATCATCATCATCATTCACATCATTACTATCTTCAGCTCGATCTTCATCGTCATCCTACCCACTATCTTCACCCTTATCTTCATCATCACTTCTGATCTTCCTGTCTTCAGTTGGGCCTGATCCAGTGGTTTTCAAGGGTCTGCCAAAGGAGGGGTAGGTACTCAAAACATTAGGAGGAAAGAGAACAATGTAATTTAATAGAATATGAAATATTACACACAAACCTTCCTTGAGATTTGGATTCCCACGTTGTACCTACACACACCACCTGCGACCTTATCACATTCTGTGTCAACCTGGATGTTGTTGCCTTTTACCAAGTAGCTTTTAGCTCGCTAGTTACCAGGAAGTGAACCGGTTTCTGACTGATAAACTAATAAACTTGGACGATTCTGCTGCTAAAAAAAAAATCTCATAGTCATCTAGAATTGAAAAATATGCAGCAGCAAACCTCTCAGTACATGAGAGATAAAAACCCAGATCAGCTCAGACCAACGAGGGTAGTGTCTATGATACACATGCATTATTTGTTGAACCGGAGAAACAGCCAGTACCGCAGTGTTCCAACAATTACAAGTAGAAGCTGCTATCACAACAGAATGAAAATATACACATTAATTATACAACAAGCCAGGACGACAGGTCAGATGGGGGAGTTAACGTTGATTCCCCCACCACCCCCCATACTACAAGTACCGAGTGAAAAACTGGCTAAGATAATACTATGCAGCCTCACAGAGTAATACTACGACGCCTCGTGGAGTAACACTACGCAGCCTTGCGGTGCGGCAAAGTCTCACTGAGTAATAGTACTATGTATTGCGGAGTAATACTAAGGAGCCTTGCGGTGCGGCAAAGCCTCACTGAGTAATAGTACTATGCATTTGGGAGTAATACTTGGGTAGCCTTTCGGTGTGGCAAAGTCTCACTGAGTATTAGTACTATGTATTGGGGAGTAATACTAGGGAGCCTTGGGGTGCGGCGAAGCCTCACTGAGTAATAGTACTATGCATTGGGGAGTAATACTAGAGAGCCTTGCAGTGTGGCAAAGCCTCAATGAGTAATAGTACTATGCATTGGAGAGTAATACTACGAAGCCTTGATGTGCGGCAAAACCTCACTGAGTAATAGTACTATGCATTGTGGAGTAATACTGGGGAGCCTTGCGATGCGGCAAAACCTCACTGAGTAATAGTACTATGCATTGGGGAGTTATACTAGGGAGCCCTGTGGTTCGGCAAAGCCTAACTGAGTAATAGTACTATGCATTGGGGAGTAATACAAGGGAGCCTTGCGGTGCAGAAAAGCCTCACTGACTAATAGTACTATGCATTGGGGAGTTATACTATGGAGCCTTGCGGTGCGGCAAAGCCTCACTGACTAATACTACTATGCATTTCAGAGTAATACTAGGGAGCCTTGCGGTGCGGCAAAGCCTAACTGAGTAATAGTACTATGCATTGGGCAGTAATACTAGGGAGCCTTGCAGTGCGGCAAAGCCTCACTGAGTAATCGTACTATGCATTGGGGAGCAATACTAGGGAGCCTTGCGGCGCGGCAAAGCCTCACTGAGTAATAGTACTATGCATTGCGGAGTAATACTAGGGAGCCTTGCAGTGCGGCAAAGCCTCACTGAGTAATAGTACTATGCATTGGGGAGTAATACTAGGGAGCATTGCGGTGCGGCAAAGCCTCACTGAGTAATAGCACTATGCATTGCAGAGTAATACTAGGGAGCCTTGCGGTGCAGCAAAGCCTCACTGAGTAATAGTACTATGCATTGGGGAGTAATACTAGGGAGCCTTGCTGTGCGGCAAAGCCTCACTGAGTAATAGCACTATGCATTGCAGAGTAATACTAGGGAGCCTTGAGGTGCGGCAAAGCCTCACTGAGTAATAGTACTATGCATTGGGGAGTAATACTAGGGAGCCTTGTGGTACGGCAAAGCCTCACTGACTAATAGTACTATGCATTGGGGAGAAATACTAGGGAGCCTTGCGGTGCGGCAAAGCCTCACTTAGTTATAGTACTATGCATTGGGGAGTAATACTAGGGAGCCTTGCGGTGCGGCAAAACCTCACTTAGTAATAGTACTATGCATTGCGGAGTAATACTATGGAGCCTTACGGAGAAATAACATATGGCTTCGCAAAGTAATACTACGGAGCCTCGCAGTGCAGCTCGCCACAATCTCTTAGCAAAACAGTTTGACTGATTCTGGAGCGACTGTTACCACATTCAATCGGTTTCTAGGTCAGTGAGTACAACCGGAACGAATACATCAGGTGCACCAGATTATAAGAGGCAGGTTCAAGTTTTGAGAAAGGATTTGACGTGCCCGATATAACGTGATAGTTGATGTCTGTAATCTCAAGGTCACCATATCGTCATGAACTTGTATTTCTGTTGACTTTGATGAACAACAACACTTGACTAAAGGAAGTTGAAGAACCAGCCTCAGCGATGGTCGCCTGACAGAAGATCTGCTGACACACACGTCGATACACTTTCTCACACATTCTCACAGTGTTGCGGTAACAACAACATTCCTGCTCTCTCAGTCGTAGTGACGGGAACACACTCCTACACTCGGGTCGGACCCGGGTGACCTTCGGCCCGGTGAGAGTTCCCACATGAGCAGAACGGTCCCGATAACAGAACCACAGTGCAACAACAGGGAGGAAGTTTTTGTCTTCTCAGGGATTAGAGTCATCCTCCCTCTCACCGAGGGTGAGCGCTCATGTGGGACACACCAGAGACGTGTGTGTCAGTGTGTACGAGTGTGTGAGTGTCCGTGTCTGATAGTGTGTCTATTAGTGTGTAGGTATGTTTGTGCATGACAGAATGTGTGTGTCTTTCTGTATTAATGTCTGTGTATATGTATGTTTGGGCATGAGAGTTTGTGTGTTTGTTAGAGCATGTGCGTCTTTCTGTATTAGTGTGTGTGTAAGTGTGTAGGTATGTTTGTGCTTGAGAGTGACTGTGTGTATCAGTTTGTGTGAAAGCGCAAAAAGTGTGAAAGCGTGTTTGCCTTTGTGTATTAGTGTGTGTGTGTGTGTGTATCTGTGTGTGTGTGTGTGCATGTGTTTGTATGAGTGTGTATCAAAGTTTGTGAGTGTGTGTGTGTAGGTTTGTTTTTGCATGAGAGTGACTGTGTGTATCAGTTTGTGTAAGAGTGCAAAAGTGTGAGAGCGTGTGTTTCTTTTTGTATTAGTGTGTGTGTATCTGTGTGTGTGTGCATGTGTTGGTATGAGTGTGTATTAAAGTTTGTGAGTGTGTGTGTGGAGGTATGTTTGTGCATGAGAGTGACTGTGTGTATCAGTTTGTTTAAAAGTGCAAAAGTGTGAAAGCGTGTGTGTCTTTCTGTATTAGTGTGTCTATCTGTGTTTGTGTGCGTATGCTGGTATGAGTGTGTTTCAAAGTTTGTGAGTGTGTGTGTAGGTATGTTGGTGCATGAGAGTGACTCTGTGTGTGTTTCAGTTTGTGTAAAAGCGCAAAAGTGTGAAAGCGTCTGTGTCCTTTCATGTATTAGTGTGTGTGCATGTGTATGTATCTGTGTGTGTGTGTGTGTGTTTGTATGAGTGTGAATCAAAGTTTGTGAGTGTGTGTGTGTAGGTATGTTGGTGCATGAGAGTGACTGTGTGTGTATTAGTTTGTGAAGTAAGTGTAAAAGTTAGAAAATGCGTGCGTCTTTCTGTAATAGTGTGTGTGAATGTATCAGTGTGTGTGTTGTAGGTAGGTTTGTGAGAGTATTAGTGTGTCTTTGTAGGTATGTTTGTGTATGAGAGAGGCTGTTTGTGTGTAGGTATTTGATCACGAGTGTGTGCATCACTGTGTATATCAGTGTGTGAGTGTGTATCCGATTTTTTTTGCGTGCGTTTGTGCATGATTTGGTATGTTTGTGCATGAGAGCCGGTGTGTGTGTAGGTGTGTGTGTGTGTGTGTCTGTGTGTGTCTGTGTGTGTCTGTGTGTGTCTGTGTGTGTCTGTGTGCGTGCGTGTGTATGTGTGTGTGTGTGTGTGTTGGTTAAGCCCTTTTTGTCCCACAGTTGATTCACTGAGATAAAATCTTCTTGCACAGGAAGGCGCACACAATGACAAACTGCTACACAAACACATGCAATTACACACTCACTGACTCACAGAAGCATCCAAACACAAAAGTGCTCACTAACAACCACGAACATGTTAAATAAATACGATTGTTTCTCCTCAACAATCCGACCAACGACCGTCAAATTAACACAATAAAATAATGGTTACACAACTAAGAAACAAACAGAGTATAACAACCAGTCAACACAATGGAAAGTTGATATTTCAGGATGAAAGCAGTAAAGTAACATCGACACACCTCTTCATGTTGTTGTGTATTTTATTAGCGGACCACTTCAGTCATCAACGTGTCCCAGAGAGAGCCCTCAGAGCGTTGTTTGAACAACACTTTGTCTCCTTCAGTTGGACAAGTTTTCATCTCTCTAACAGACACACACACACACCATGGCGAAGTTTCTCTTTCTCTACTCGTGGGGTCAAAGGTCAGCAGCAACAAAAAGGGGTCAGATTTATCGATTTGGCCTGGTGACAGTGGGGGGGGGGGGGGGGGGGCGTTTAAACAACCGTCATTGTTGCAGCACTCCACCGACAGACTCACACAGTTTACTTTGGGGGGGCTCATGGTGTCATCTTACTAGCGCTAACCAGACTTCCTGTCCAGCTCACACAGCTGTCAATCAAAGTCCCGTTCAGATTTCAGAGGTTTTTTTGTTAAGGCGGAGTCGCCGCAGAAGCAGAGCCGTCGTTCACGAGGCGTTCACTGACCCAGTGTCGACTCAGAAATGGATCACAGAACCAGAATTTTTGGTGGGACCTACTTCATCATTGTTATCATCATCATGATCCTCCAGGGGTCACAAACGACCACTTGACTGGACCATCAGGGCAAAACTGTGAATTATTTTTGTCTTCTCATGTCCACAAACCTTCAGGGACTCAAAGTTATGGGAATGAAAATGACGTGAGAGATCAACAGCTTGTGTTTGCCGTCCTCTAGTGGATAAATGTAATATGACTAGCTGAACGGTGCCGATAATAGTGGTGGTTTGGCGCCATCTTCCGGCGAGTTTTAACACTGACGAGGGTGAAGCTGTGAAATATTGAAGACACGCGGTTCCTCTTAATAAACGTGTTTGTCGTTGAGACGTCAACGTGGAGTTTTGTCTCTCAAATGTCAAAGGAGGAATAAGAAGTCCAGCATTCCAACACCGGAGATCAAAGCGGATCGCCAGGGTTCTGCTGAGATTATCACACCTGTGGTTCAGAGTTTAATCCCGAGACAGACGTGGGAACAGGGACGAGGAGGTCCAACACGGCTGAGGTCAGTTGGGACCTCATGGCATGTGAGAGGTCCACTCCTGACTTCAACCAGGTAAAGTGTGTAGGGTCCAAAATATTTGTGTCGGGAGGAGAAGACCTTAAACTTATGTTGTTTTAATTTTAAATTGATACTTTTAGAAGCAATTGACTTGTTCCGTAACCCATGACTAACTGAACCTAAGCAAGGATGTTCTGACACCACGGACTGGAACCAGGTAGCACTGATTGCTGATGAGTTTCAGGTGTGATTTAAGGGAGAAAGAGAATGATGGATCGCAAAGTTATTGACAAATCAACATTTTTTGTTTTGTAAACATTTTTATATTTTTATATTATTATCAGGTTGATTGTATTTTACCCGTTCAAGTTTGTCTAAACCAGTCTTGGGCAAAGAAATTTAATTTTATTAATTTTATAAATCATGTTGACTTTTATGCCCTTTCCATCGATCCATCCATCCTTCCGTCTGTGTGTCCAACAGTCCATCCGTCTGTTCCTCAGCCAGAGGATCATCAGGGAGGTGGACTCTGTCGTTCAGGTAAATCCTTTTAGGCTCTGAAAGTCCAGACGGTGAGAACAACATCAACATCTGTGACTGTGTGTCAGTGGTTTTTTGTGTGTGTTGTGTGCATGTATGTGACTAGGTTTTCGCGTGTGTGAGTGTGTACGTGTGTGACTGTGTGCAACTATGAATGTGTGACTGTGGCTTTTTTTGTGTATGGAAACATGTTTGTGTGTTTGTCTGTGTTAGTCAGGGAGCTTGTGTGTGTGACAAAGTTTTTTTATGTGTGAAAGTATGTGTGTGTTCATTCATGTGTGACTCTGAGTTTGTGTGACTATGTGTAACTATTGTTGTGTGTGTGTGTGTGTGTGGACTGTGTATGTCTTTTAGAGAGTGTTCATGAGCATGTGTTTTTGAGTGCTTGTGTGTATGTGTGTGTGTGTGTGTGTGTGTGTGTGTGTGTGTGTGTGTGTGTATGTGGGGGTGTGTGTGTGTGTGTGTGTGTGTGTGTGTGTGTGTCTCAGTGTAGCAGCTCTTACTTGTTGGTCTGTGTTCTGTGAGGTCATGTGACTCCTCAACACTGGTCGTCATCAAAGATGGAGGATCATGATGTTGTTGTGTTACTGAAGTGTCCAGTTGTTGCAGCGACACACTTTCAGTCTCTTCACATCTTCTCTCCTGCTGTTGCTGCTCTTTCTCTCCCTCTGTTGATCCAGACTCTCTGTCCTGAACTTCCTTTCTGGCTCCTTCAGAGTCCAGACCAGAGTCTTGGTGTTCCTCAGCCAGAGGATCATCAGGGAGGTGGACTCTGTCGGGCAGGTTAGTTCTTTGAGACCCTGAAAGTCCAGACGGTGAGAACAACATGAACATCTGAGCTGGTTCTTCATGAAGCTTCTTCTTCACAGACACGACTCTTCAGAGTTAGTCTCGTGGTTTGGGAGAAGAAGAGCAAGTTTCTGGGAAGGAAGAGTCAAAGCTCTGCTCAGACTCTCGTCTTCCACCTGGAGATGATCTGAACAAACACGACAGTAAAACAGCTTCACTCGTTTGTATCTTCCAGGGTTTTGTGTTTATTAAGTGAGACGTTTTTATCTTATTTAGCATGTTTGTGTCTTTATTTCCAGAGCCCACTAGAGGGCACTCTTTTCTAAATAACATGTCTGAACGACTGAATGAAAATGGAAATCATTTTAATCAACTGTGTATATTTTGTGGGAGGAAACCAGAGTGTCTGAAAGACATACATGCACTCATACACCTGTAATCAAACCTGCAACGTGTTGTGACTGTGTGTTGTTATCATGTTGTGGTGAAGATGAAATATAAATAAAGCAGCACACACACCTTCATCTTTCTCCTGGACAGAGTTGACATGTGTCTCCATCAGAACATCTTCTTCACCTTCCTCACAAGAACCTTTGACTGACATAAATCTACATTAAACTTTTGAATATGATTATTTTTATCCTTTTTCTGACATATATTACATTCAAATACTCTGTGATTGGCATGTGTGGGTCATTGCTTTATTTATTATTTGATTTTTCAATGCACAAAAATCAGTATCGACTTTTCAATAAACAGTTAAATATCACAAAACCTGCTTTCAATATCAATTTAATTTTCTCCCTTATGAAATCTGTCTGGTGTCTACTGTTTTTTTTGTGTTTTTTTCCATACAGACAAAAGCAATAACACACATTTCAATGAATCACAAAGTGTCAATAGTCAGACAGTTTACATTAGAAAACTACCTTAAACCCTCAAGATTAAACGATTAAACAAGATTAAATCTTGTTTACCATAATCACACCCACTCTGCTGTGATTGGTCAAGCATCAGAGTGAGTCGACACGCCTCATCAAGTCTCCACCTCCAAGGGACTGATTGTATAAACAAAGCGAGGCCAGATTTCAGACGGGGGAGAACTTTATTAAGTAATAACTTCAAAACAGTGAGTCGTAACAGACTTTGTCTTGTTAGCGCTCCTGTGTGGGTTAACTAGACAACTTATTTCTAGACCAGAGAGAATCTTTAGCTATTTTAACGTGAACAACACGTGAGTTTAGCGACCATCGCTTGTCATTTTAAATAAACTGAAAACTGAAACTGAATCGATAAACAGCAAGATTTGTTTTAGTGGAGGAAAAAAACAAGAAACACAAGATCCTTCTTTTGTGTAGAAGGTTCTTGTACAAGTAGTAACAAGTCGAACTAGTCTACGTTACAAACAGAAAGTCGCACATACCTTGTTCTGTCGCATGTTTTTCCTCATCGAATTTTCCTTTCGTTTTAATAAATGCTGAAAAGACAAATAAAACTCAGAACTTTTATTCTCTGGCGGGTTATACAGACACTTGTTACGTTTTTAATACTCTCGTCAATAAATATAGAGATACTAGTAAAATAGAACAAAAAATAGTTTTTCCAAGTTAATGTGTGTGTCTTGACCTTGACCTTTAAGTTTCCTCCGGGACAGGAAGCCCACGATAAGAAGCAGAAGGATGAGCAACAGAACGCCGACGATCAGGGCGATGGACGGATGCACTTGTTTTTCTGGAAAATATATTTTTTAAAAACATCTTGATTTCAGTGATATTTAGTCCAACACACTGACCTGGGAAACACTTGTTTGCTGTGAAAACAGCTTGATCCTGGTTCAGGGGGGACCTCACGTGGCAGGTGTGCACGCTCTCGTCATGCTCGTCCTGCAGCTGAATCGTCAGGTTGGAGCCCAGATGTTTGGTTCCGTTGGAGCTCCACTCAAAGTTGAGGAACTGAGGGCGACTGAAGTTTGCTGTGCAGACCAGCTTTGCCAGGAGTTCACCCTGAAGCTCACAGTGAACGTTTGTGTTGGACACTTTGTCTGGACGACACACAAACACACAGAGAAGACGACATCAGCACTATTAGCACTGAAGGTTACATGATGGATCATGATGTTTGCAGATGATATAGTGATTTGTTGTAAGAGTTGATACAGAAATAGATAGAAATGATTTTCAAAGATTTACCTTATGTAGAAAGTGCAAACACAAACTAATATACATGTATTTATTGGAGTAGAATTATGGTATAAGTATATCAGTGCCATCATAATATTGAATAGTTGAATGAATTTGAGTGGCTCAGTGCTCGATTGGATTAGTCTGGTAAGATGGCTCTATTGAAACATATTAACATTGAATTTAAATAGCTATAAGTAAAAACAAAATTAATTAAAAACAATTAATTTTGAATAATTGAGATTAGAACCTTAAAATCTATGTTTATTAATTTTTTTAGGACAAATTATTACATTCAATTGCTCAATAAAAAAATATACCTTTCAAAATATAAATTAAACAAATCATCATACATTTCAAATAAGCAATTGAAAATTGAAAATAAATGTCCATTAGTAAAGGTGTGTAAGAGAGACATAAGAGTAACTAACCTATAACCTCCCGATGATACACAATATTTTCAATGTGGTTCTTCTTATTTAGGAACCAAACCTCCAACTCATATTCCCCGCTGTCCTCGAACTGTGCGTCTCTGATCCAGAGCTCTGAAGAAACCCGGTCCAGCTGGACTCTGTCCTTGTACGAGCCGTATTCTTGTTGCTCTCTGCCGTTGAACGTGACAATTTCTCTGCCGTTGAGCTTCCAGAGTATCTTATCAGGAGGACCAAAGGCAGGCGGCTTGATGTGGATCTCCTGACCCTTCAGGATATATTGGATCTCCTCTGCTGCATCTGAGAACAAGTGGAGGAGAAACAGACTGAGCTGTGTCTCCAGATAATTATAACTATTGTATTATAAATCTATAAACTAGTGATGGCCTTATGGAGCTTCATGAAGCAGTGTCATTATATGAGAGTCCACTAGATGGCGGTCTCTGCGCAATTTTCCTTTGTTTCGAACAACTGTTCTCATGAAACATCACACCATTTTTAAACTTATGACGCCACCTTCTGACCTCTAAACAACATGACACTGTTTCATAAAGCTTCATCCAACCATCACTACTATAAATATAATATTCATACTATGACCAGGTGTACATTTCCCCTGGGGGAATTATCGGCACTATTAGCACTGAAGGTTACATGATGGATCATTGTGTTTGCAGATGATATAGTGATTTGTAGTAAGAGTTGATACAGAAATAGATAGAAATGATTTTCAAATATTTACTTTATGTAGAAAGTGCTAAAGCTAAAGCTAACATACATGTATTTATTGCAGTAAAATTACGGTATAAGTATATCAGTGCCATCATAATATTGAATACTGGTAGTTGAATTAATTTATTTGGAGGTTTTTAAGCACTGAATTTATTTATAAAATCTTTTCTATATTGAAAGGTTGAATTTGCTTTTAATTGTATTACAAATATTTAATTGGTGTGAATTTAAAAGTGAGTGACTCACTGCTCGATTGGACTTGTCTGGTAAGATGGCTCTATTACAACATATCAATATTAAATTAAACTGGCAACAAATAAAAACAAAAATAATTTAAAACAATTTTTTTTAATAATTAGGATTACAACATCAAAATCTATGTGAACTTTTTTTAAATAAAAAAAATGAAATAAATTATTCATTCTTTTGATGGACAAATTATTACATTAAATTCCTCAATAAAAAAATATACCTTTCAATATCTAAATGATTTAATTAAATTATTGAAGAAAACATGAATAGTGAAATGCGTCAAAACTTAATTTTAATGGAAAAAATATACATGTTTTAACATTTTAAACTTCTAAAATCAACCAGTCAATATTCTGATGCCACTGATATACTTCCATATATAGACCCAGCACTTAAGAGTAGAACCAACCAAACACAGACCACATTCTCCTGCATGTGTCAAGAGTTTGTAACTTAATGCAATAAATAGTAAGATTTCCAATGAGTTCAGGGAGAGGGATTGAGACTAAGAGGGTGTCGTAAAACAATGTAGAGTGAGTTGTACAGTGTTTGTGTAGTAAGAGTCTGAAAGTTATTTAATTGAGTTAGGAGACTAGTTGTTTAGTGTTGTTGGATTAAAATCATCATGAAGTTCAGATTAGGAACAGAAAACTCAAATTAAAAATCAAAGAGTAAAAGTTTGTAATTGTAAACAGACGTAGTAGTAACTAACCTATAACCTCCAGACGATACACTAGATGTTCAATCTTATTAAGGAACAAAACCTTCAACTCATATTCCCCGCTGTCCTCGAACTGTGCGTCTCTGATCCGGAGCTCTGCAGAAACCAAGTCCAGCTGGACTCTGTCCTTGTACGAGTCATATCCGTGTTGCTCTCTGCCGTTGAAGGTGACAATTACTCTGCCGTTGAGCTTCCAAAATATATTCTCTAGACGACCAAAGGCGGGCGGCTTGATGTGGATCTCCTGACCCTTCAGGATATATTGGATCTCCTCTGCTGCATCTGAGAACAAGTAGAGAAGCAACAGACTGAGCTGTGTCTTCAGATAATTATAACTATTACATTATAAATCTATAAACTAGTGATGGTTTGATAAAGCTTCATGAAGCTTCGTGTCATTATATGTGAGTCCACTAGATGGCGGTCTCTGCACTATTTTCCTTTGTTTTGAGCAACTATTCTAGTGAAACGTCACATCACTTTTAAACTTATGGCGCCACCTACTGACCTATAGACAACATGACACTGTTTCATGAAGCTTCATCAGACCATCACTACTATAAATATAATATTTTTACTATGACCAGGTGTACTTTTTCCCTCTGGAATTATAATCTTTATCACCCCATAATTAGGAAATGTAACTGTCATGTGAACTTGCTTTATAATCTCTTGAGTAATAAAGGTGTTTGTCCAGGTGGAACATGTTGAACGTCTACAACACGCCTGTGCACTTGTTTACGTTTAAGCCAACACATAGTTGAGCAAAGTTTGAGTCTGGCTGAATATTTATCGTCACGTTGATCTCATGAACACACACTTCAACACAACTGATAAAAGAGTAGAAACCACTCATGAAGGTCTGACGACCACAGGAAACCAAAAGGGGGAATCAAATGTGTTTCCTCTGCTTTGCTAGCTTAACTAAAATGAACTTTTATAGTGTCCACTGAAACAAAAAGAACATTTTATTTTGAATTATTATGAATGATTTCAGTGATATTTAGTCCAACACACTGACCTGGGAAACACTTGTTTGCTGTGAAAACAGCTTGATCCTGGTTCAGGGGGGACCTCACGTGGCAGGTGTACACGCTCTCGTCATGCTCGTCCTGCAGCTGAATCATCAGGTTGGAGCCCAGATGTTTGGTTCCGTTGGAGCTCCACTCAAAGTTGAGGAACTGAGGGCGACTAGAGTTTGCTGTGCAGACCAGCTTTGCCAGGAGTTCACCCTGAAGCTCACAGTGAACGTTTGTGTTGGACACTTTGTCTGGACGACACACAAACACAGAGAGAAGACGACATCAGAACTATTATTACTGAAGGTTACATGATGGATCATGGTGTTTGCAGATGATATAGTGATTTGTAGTAAGAGTTGATACAGAAATAGATAGAAACTATTTTTAAAGAAGAAAGTCCAGGAGTAAATGTTTGTTATTGTAAACAGACGTAAGAGTAACTAACCTATAACCTCCCGATGATACACAATATTTTCAATGTGGTTCTTCTTATTTAGGAACCAAACCTCCAACTCATATTCCCCGCTGTCCTCGAACTGTGCGTCTCTGATCCGGAGCTCTGCAGAAACCTGGTCCAGCTGGACTCTGTCCTTGTACGAGCCGTATTCTTGTTGCTCTCTGCCGTTGAAGGTGACAATTTCTCTGCCGTTGAGCATCCAAATTATATTCTCTAGACGACCAAAGGCAGGCGGCTTGATGTGGATCTCCTGACCCTTCAGGATATATTGGATCTCCTCTGCTGCATCTGAGAACAAGTGGAGGAGAAACAGACTGAGCTGTGTCTTCAGATAATTATAACTATTATATTATAAATCTATAAACTAGTGATGGTCTGATGGAGCTTCTAGACGCAGTGACAATCATATCATTATATCAGAGTCCACTAGATGGCGGTCTCTGCACTATTTTCCTCTGTTTCGAACAACTGTTTTAATAAACATCACATTTTTAAACTGATGGCGCCACCTACTGACCTCTAAAAAACATAACACTGTTTCATGAAGCTTCATCAGACCATCACTACTATAAATATAATATTTTTACTATGACCAGGTGTACTTTTTCCCTCTGGAATTATCGTCTTTATCTCCCCATAATAAGGAAATGTAACTGATTATTATGAATTTATTATCCATAATAAGTTTTCAAATATTCATGTGAACTTGCTTTAGATTCTCTTGGGTCATAAAGGTGTTTGTCCAGGTGGAACATGTTGAACGTCTACAACACACCTGTGTACTTGTTTCAGTTTAACTTGAGTGACGGGGAGCAAAGTTTGAGTCTGGCTGATTATATACTCGACACGTTGATCTCATGAACACACACTTCAACACAACTGATGAAAGAGTAGAAACCACTCATGAAGGTCTGACGACCACAGGAAACAGATGACTGGAGACAGAACGAACGTACATTTCCAAAGACAGGAATCAAATAAGTTACCTCCGCTTTGCTAGATCAACTAAAATAAACTTTCATGGTGTCCGCTGAAACAAAACGAACATTTTATTTAGAAGTATTGTGAATGATTTTTGACAGTTTTCTGTGTGAGATCTTAAAATGCTGTATGGCGTTTTAGATATTTAACTGGAACAGACTTTTTTCTTTAGATAGAGATATCGAACTTTATTGATCAGGAAGTCTTTTCCTTCGGGAACTTGTTTTTCCAAATAGCAATACACAGCAATACAGACGATAATTAATACAAAATAAAAATAAGAACAAGAAGAAAGTTTCTATGAAAAGAAAGTACGAGATGATAAGATAAAGTAGTTTGTCCAGTGATCTCCTCTCAGCAACTGTCACCAGTGAGTCCAGTCAACCACAGAGCCAGCCCTCCTGATCAACCTGTCCAACCTGTTGACACTCCTCTTGGACACATTTCCACCCCAACACACCACAGCATAGAACAGGACACTGGCCACCACAGACTGGTAGAACATGCAGAGGAGCTTCTTGCAGATGTTAAATGATCGAAGCCTCCTGAGAAAGTACAGTCTACTCTGAACTTTCTTATATACATGGTCTGTGTTGCAGGACCAGTCCAGTTTACTGTCCAGCCACACACCGAGGTACTTATAGTTGACTATCTCCACCTGGTGGCCTGAGATGTTTGAGGACCAGCCGCTCCAGTGTCTTCATCAGCTGTGAAGTCAGTGCAAGCGGTCTGTAATTGTTCAGCTCGCACAGCCGGATCTTTTTCGGGACTGGATCGATACAGGTCTTCCACAGGGTTGGTACTTTCCCCAGCCGTAGACTGAGGTTGAGCTGGAGCAGCTCAGCTAGTTCAGCAGTGCAGGTCTTTAGCAGTCGAGCAGACACCTTGTCAGGACCAGCAGCCTTCCCTATACGAATCCTACGAAGAGTATGATCATATACCTGGAGTTAGTTGAAGCTGGGAAGCGATTGTGTGGAGCTGACGGGGGCACAAGAAGGTGGAGCAGGTTCTAAAGTGGGCAGCAGTAAGGGTGAGGTGACCTGCTCAAACCTGTTTAAAAAGTGGTTTAGACTGTTTGCCTCCTCCACCATGTCCACTGCAGTCAGAGAGGACTTGGTCTTGTGTCCAGTGATGGTTTTAACACCACCCCAGACCTCTCTTATTTGTTCCCCACTCATCTTCTCCTCCAATCTTCTCCTGTAGGTGTCCTTTGCCTTCCTCAAGAATCGCTTCACCTCCTGCTGAAAGCCACCTTATTCCTGTTAAGGAAATCCTTGACCTCCTTTGTTACCCACGGTTTATTATTAGGGTAACAGCAAACAGTGTTAGCAGGGGCGACAACATCTAAGCATAGATTTCAATAATCTGTAAGACAGTGTGTCTGACCCTCGATGTCCTCACCATAAGTCTTCAGCCGCACATCCCAGTTTTTGATGGCGTCCCCACAGCTGATGTTCACTTTCTGATCGTCCCAGTGGTCACAGTCTGTATCTGTACCAAAGGAGTGTACTGTGACTGAAGCTGGACCAGGTTATGATCAAACCTTCCAAGAGGAGAAGGAGGTTTGGTTCTGTACGCGTCCTTCTAGTAGTAATAAAGAAGGTCAATTGTCCTGTTATTCCTGGTGGGACAATCCACCACCTGGTGGAAAGTAGGCATTGTAGAGTCCAGGTTGGCATGATTTAAATCTCCAGAGATGATTATAAATGGGTCAGGATGTTGATTCTGAAGTCTAGATATCATTGTGTGGATCTTCTCACAGGCAGATGTTGCCGCAGCGCTCAGAGGAATGTAGACACACAGCACGATCACGTGACTGAACTCGCACACTCATAGTTCTAAATCCTGACAAGACAAGACTTTCTTCTCAGTTACATGTCCCGGGCTACGCCAGCGTTTATTCATGTACATGATCAGACCTCCTCCTCGGCACTTCCTGCAAGAGCGTGCGTCTCTGTCCGCTCTTACGGTGCTGAAGCCCGGCAGGTCCACATGTGCGTCCGGAGTCAGCTGAGTGAGCCACGTCTCTGTGAAGATCAACAAGCTGCTCTCTTGGTAGATACGCTGGTTTTTGAGGGCAGACAGCTTGTCAATCTTGTTTGTCAATGAATAGACGTTCCCCATTGTGATAGTAATTTATCTTCTGGTTTCATGTTTAATTAGTTTAATCTTCAAATACATAACAAAATATGTAGCGCGGAATGGACGATTCCTGTGGAAATCAAGAGAAAAAGACGCGGATGCAGAGCAGGTCGGATGAAACAAGAGAAGAAACGTAGGTTCCGTCCCTTTATTCCATCGATCATCATGGGAAATGTACGTTCAATCGTGAATAAAACGGACAAGCTTGCTGCGCTGACCAGGCATCAGAGAGATTTCCGGGAGAGCAGCCTTCTATGTTTCACGGAGACCTGGCTGACGGAGAAGATCCCAGGATTCAAGTTGATACGTGCGGACCGGGACATGGTCGGAAAGAGGAGAGGAGGAGGAGTGGCGGTGTTTATTAATGAGAGACGGAGCGATCCCGCGCATGTCTCCATTAAAGAACAAGTGTGCACTAAGGACATAGAGTTTGTTGCGGTGGGCATCCACCCGTATTACATCCCGAGGGAGTTCTCACATGTGATTGTGTTCACTGTTTACATTCCTCCCTCTGCGGACGCAGCCGCAGCGAGTGAGAGGCTGAGCGCCTCAGTGTCGGACCTGCAGCTCAAACACCCGAACTCTCTCCTGCTCATAAACGGGGATTTTAACCATGCCTCAATCTCCTCCATTCTTCCCACCTTCACACAATACGTGAAGTGCCACACCCGGGAGGACAAGACTCTGGACCTTTTGTATGCACATGTAAAAGGTGCCTATACCTCCACCGCCCTGCCGCCCCTCGGCCGCTCTGATCACAACCTGATACGTCTGCGACCTGAATACACTCCCATGGTGAGGAGACAGCCTGCACAGAAAATAACTGTTAAGATGTGGAATGATGAAGCCAAGGAGAGGCTGAGAGACTGCTTTGAGTCTACAGACTGGAGCGTGTTCTCTCATGGTGATGACATCGACACCTTCAATGACCATTCCACGGATTACATAAAGTTCTGTGAGGGCAACGTCACACCGACCCGCAAGGTGCGGTGCTTTGCCAACACCAAGCCATGGGTGACCCCACAACTTCAAGTTCTGCTGAACAAGAAGAAGAGGGTGTTTGCTTCAGGGAGCAGAGAGGAGCTTAAAGAGGTCCAGCGAGAGCTCAAGAAGGCGATCAGGATGGCCAAGGAGGAATACAAGAGGAAACTGGAGGAGCAACTGGCGCAGGGCAACACAAGGGATGTGTGGAAAGGCCTGAAGAACATCTCAGGTCATGGCCAGAGTGGAACCAGAGCCACAACAGGGGGAGACCAAAGATGGGCCACTGAACTTAACCAGTATTTCAACCGGTTTGATCAGGGCCCCCCTCCCCCCTCCACCTCTGCCCCCCACTCTTCACAAAGCTGTTTTTCCTCTGCTTCAGCCACCTTTCTTCCCCCCAACACGCCCTACTGCCTCAGCTGCCCAACCCCCCACAGCCACCTCTCTCTGTTACATCTGAACAGGTGAGAAGAGAATTAAGGCAACTGAAGATCAGGAAAGCTGCTGGACCAGATGGACTCAGCCCCAGACTGCTCAGGGACTGTGCTGATCAACTTTGTGAGTTGGTCACACACATCTTCAACCTGAGCCTCAAACTGGAGAAGGTCCCGGTCCAGTGGAAGACCTCCTGTGTGGTTCCGGTTCCCAAGGCGGTGCACGCGAAGGAGCCAAGCCACTTCAGACCAGTCACCCTGACCTCCCATCTGATGAAGACCTTGGACAGGCTGGTACTCCGTCATCTACGCACGACGGTGAGCTCTGCGTTGGATCCGCTGCAGTTCGCCTACAGGCCAAAGATGGGGGTGGATGACGCCGTCATCTACCTGCAGCACCGGGCACTGACTCATCTGGAAGCCGCCGGTAGCACCGTGAGAGTCATGTTTTTTGACTTCTCAAGTGCTTTCAACACCATCCAGCCGGCGCTGCTAAGGAAGAAGATGGAGGACGCAGGAGTTGGGACACAGCTGGCAGCATGGACGATGGACTACCTCACCAACAGGCCGCAGTATGTGAGGCTGGCTGCAGGACTGCAGGTCTGAGGTGACCATCTGCAGCACCGGGGTGCCTCAAGGGACAGTGCTGTCACCTTTCCTTTTTTCCCTCTACACGGCGGACTTTACCTATGACTCCAGCAGCTGTCACCTCCAGAAGTTTTCTGACGACTCTGCCATTGTGGGCTGCGTGTCTGGGGGGGGCGAGCTGGAGTACAGGTCAGTCATCAAGGACTTTGTTGACTGGTGTGAGAGCAACTACCTTTGCTTAAACACCGGTAAGACAAGGGAGATGGTGATTGACTTCAGGAAAAAGTCCCCACCACATCAACCGGTGAGCATCCAGGGCTCGGACATTGAGCTAGTGGACAGCTTCAAATACCTGGGTGTTCACCTCAACAATAAACTGAACTGGTCCACACACATCGACGCCGTGTACAAGAAGGGCCGAAGTCGCCTCCACCTCCTGGGGAGACTGAGGTCCTTCGGAGTGTGCAGACCACTTTTAAGGACTTTCTATGACTCCGTGGTAGCCTCTGCTATCCACTACGCTGTGGTCTGCTGGGGAGCAGGCAGCACGGACCGGGACAGGAAGAGACTCAACAGGCTGGTCAAGAGGGCCGGCTCTGTCCTGGGCCGCTCGCTGGACTCGTTGGAGGAGGTGGGAGAGAGGAGGACACTCTCCAGACTATCCTCCATCAGGGACAACACTCTCCACCCACTGCACCTGACCGTGGAGGAGCTGGCCAGCTCCTTCAGTGGCAGGCTCAGGCACCCCCAGTGTAGGACGGAGCGTTATAGAAGGTCCTTCATCCCAACTGGTGTCAGGATATTTAACTCTCTACTTTAAATATCCTGACGCTAATCCGTAGTGTGTTTTTTCTTCTTGTGTGTTTTATTTTATTTTTTGTTTTTATTTTTATTTTATTTTATTTTATTCTATTTTATTTTGTTAATAGTGTTAAATATCTAATTTTGTAAATAATTTGTATATTTTTAAGATCGTTTTTATTTTATTTTACTTCTATTATTCTTTTTCCCTGCACTTTATTTTTTTTTCTCAACTATGCTGTTGTAAAAGTGTGTTTCCCCTCTGGGGATGAATAAAGAGTTTCTATTCTATTCTATTCTATAACCCTTTTTTTAGGGTTTGTTCTGAAGTATTTTGCATTTAGTTTGTATTATTTGTTCACAAGAGTGAGTAGTTATTGTCAACGATGGAGAAAATTGTAATGCTACATGCTAGTCAATGTAAGTGCTAACATGCTAATGACAGCTAACAATCAAATCCTAAATCACACAATGGCTGATTGTGTGGCCTGCCGAGCGCTTCCAACGGCCACTTGACATCTCCTCCTGTCATCTGACAGATCATGGGCTGATTATGATCAGGAGGACAACTGGTGGTGTTATGAGACGGATCCCAACACCCTGTTATGCTCTGCCAGTTTTTTCCATATTTTGCGAGAAATTCAGGAATATGGCCGGAATATCATCGAGCAGGACCTCTTGGACACAGTCGGGCATGATGTGGCAGAGCAAGTGTAGGTTCAGTTGAGTGTTTCAGGTGTCATCTGCTGTGCAGCCACCGAAGCTGCAACAGCTGTGGGTAAGTAAGTAAGTAATTTATATTTGTAGAGCGCTTTTCCAGACCAGGGTCACAAAGTGCTTAAACAATCAAAACAATACTCAATAAAATATATACTTAAAAGGTCAAGCTGGCAGAGGGAAGTAATCAGGCAGGACTATGCGCTCTAGTTTGCCCGTCAACCCCCACGATTCTCCAGGATTCTCTGGACACACGTTGCGGGGCACTGTTTTGAGCGCTGCCATTTTCTAATATGTGACATTTACTCAAACAACTTAATATATTTTTCATTTAACCACTAATTTACTTGTTCATTGTCTTCAATCTTTACTGAGCACGATCTGATCAGGTTTAATGACTAAAGGCAATTATGTTTATCAAGAAGAACTTTGATTCAGGTCATGGTCATAAACTGTGTCATCGAAGGTCAAATACTAGTGATTAGATTTTTATCTTCTGTCTCCTTAAAATTTATTCAACTTGATTTGAAATATTTATTATTATTATTTATATTTGGTGTTTCAATTCAAGTGTATTATATATTTAAAATTGTTATATTAAAATGATCGTTGCCATGATTTTCTCAAAGGATTGAATTATTATTATTATTATTTTTGTTGTAGATTTGTTTAAAATATTTATGGATCTGTTTTCCTGGCCAGTTTATTTAATTACTGTCATATTTTCTACTAAGTCACCTGAACCCCACAAATTGAATAAATGCACATAGTGTGTGTATTTTAAGCTGCTTTAAGAAAAACATTTTAAATGCTTTCTAATGGCTTGTATTTCAAGTCATAGAAAAATATAATGGTCACATTAATAATAAAAGTATTTTCTAAACATGATGCTCTAGACTTTCAATTTGTTTTAGATGTAATATAATCTGTTTATTTCAGCACAGAGAAAATGAAAAGGAATAGTTGACTATTGTCTGATCGTTCCCATCAGTCGTAGTAACGTGATGCTTTCATTCACATCAGTTTGACTAAATCTGCTCACTTTTTTAACAAACTTCACTGCAGAGTCTTCACACACATCATTGAACCAGAGAAACACAAACACTGCATTGTAATAACAAAATCACTTCCTCCTCGCTAAGGAAACACGTACCGAGTCTGAAGCAGAAGAAGAAGAAGAAGAAGAAGAAGAGCTTCCATCCCTCCATTGCTTTGTATTCATCAACTCATTCTTGCTTTTCAGTCTTTCTGCACAAGTTCATCCGCCTTAGTTCCACTGTTTTGTGTCGACAGGTATTGTCCGAGTGTGCAGGTGGATTCTGGGCGTGTCCAAGTGAGCGAGTGAAAGTCCAACTTAAGCCACAAATGATTTACTTCAGCAGCAACTTACAGTTTCACTTTCGTGACTCAAGGCCTTGGGGCCAAATCTAGACAGTTGTTCTTGAAGTCGGTTTTAAATTACATTAAATAGTCATTTGAACACGCATATTTGAAGTACTGTAATGGTGGGGTTTGAAAAGTTTAATTGTTAACATGTTTTGTTAAGATTTTACGAAGGTCCGTGAAGAAGTTTGACAAGTTTTGTTATTGGAGACCAGCTTTTAGCTGTGGCCCACAGCACCCAATTCGGCATAATCAATAATGTTGATAAACCTCTTACACTCTCCGTCTGCGAACGCTACATTTGGTGTCAGAAGTGATAAACTACTCGCCGTTCTGACTTTTTTCAAGATGCCATGTTGTTCACATGTTCAAGCAACACATGAGACCAACAGCCGATGACACACACTGTGACTTTAGTGGCGGCACAGGATGCAGTGGAGGTTCTCGCTCCTGCTGAGGAACATGTAGACTCAACGTCAGTGACACCAAGTCCACTCTCTCGAGGTTTTCTCCCATTCCAAATGAATCTTTAGATCCATTTATCCCATGTAGAATTTATTTTTGTCTCAATCATGGGTGATATGCTTTAACAGCCTTGTGAGGATATTCATTTTAACTATATCTATTCTGCTGCCGAAGTCAAGATTAAACACGGACCAGCGGTTTAAGTCTTTTTTAATAACTTCGTTGATTTTTTTTATATCAGATTATAATATAATATTATTAATGTAATTCTATTAATAATCATTTTTATTTATTGAAATAAAATGTATTATTAATAATAAATTTACTTATAAATATCTGTTTAGGTTTTCCCATTTTTGCTTGACAACCCCTCACAACACTGTATAATGTGACTCCTGAGGAAAATGTACTGCCCACCACCGCGTTAAACAACATTTTATTTTATTTAATTGTTAGATGGAATTGCAGGTGAGGCGACGAAAAAAGTTGAATTTAAAATCAAGTTTAATGTTGTCAAAATAAAAAATAAAATATAAAAAAAACAACTGTTCTATTATCACATGAGTTTATCCACCATTTATCTTGACTTGACGCATGAGTCACAAAGAGTAGATCAGTTCAACACAACTGACACATACAAGGGACACAACCGTACATACACCAACCACTTTTCACTCACTTCGTCTGGAAAAAAAAAAAAAAAAAGATATAAAACATTTTTGTTAAAAACTAAATGTCTGAGGGGCAGCAGCAAGATACAGGTCTGGTTGAACCTGAATGTGCTGGTAAAGCTGTGAGAATGAACAACTGTACAACAACTCAAGTGAGCTCTGAGTTCAATTGTGTTGTTGTGACTGATTCAGTCTTCAAGGTCTGGATCCCTCTGACCTCTCTGGTCCTGAACTGTGGGTCAAAGTCTCTTTAGGGATTTGGGATTTATGTTATGTTACAAGAGTAAGGGTTTTCTTTGTCGCCTGAATCAGCGTCAACAATTTCATCTCCATCTGATGTTTCCTCAGCTGAGACTCTCTCCTCTCTGGCTCCTTCAGAGTCCACACCAGAGTCTTGGTGTTCCTCAGCCAGAGGATCATCAGGGAGGTGGACTCTGTCGTTCAGGTAAATTCTTTTAGGCTCTGAAAGTACAGACAGTGAGAACAACATCAACATCTGTGACTGTGTGTCAGTTGTTTTTTGTGTGTGTTGAAATGTATGTGTGTTTACTATGAGCATGTTTGTGACTAGGTTTTCAAGTGTGTGTGTGTGTGTGTGGACTGTGTGTGTCTTTTAGAGAGTGTCTGTGTGTCTATAAATGTGTGCCAGAGTGTGTGTCAGTGTGAGTGTGTTTGTGGTCTGTGTGTGTGTCCAAAAGTGTGTGTGTGTGTGTGTGTGTGTGTGTGTGTGTGTGTGTGTGTGTGTGTGTGTGTGTGTGTGTGTCTGTGTGTGTGTGTGTGGGTCTCAGTGTAGCAGAACTTACTTGTTGGTCTGTGTTCTATGAGGTCATGTGACTTCTCAACACTGGTCGTCATCAAAGATGGAGGATCATGATGTTGTTGTGTTACTGAATTGTCCAGTTGTTGCAGCGACACACTTTCAGTCTCTTCACATCTTCTCTCCTGCTGTTGCTGCTCTTTCTCTCCCTCTGTTGATCCAGACTCTCTGTCCTGAACTTCCTTTCTGGCTCCTTCAGAGTCCAGACCAGAGTCTTGGTGTTCCTCAGCCAGAGGAGATGGACTCTGTCGGGCAGGTTAGTTCTTTGAGACCCTGAAAGTCCAGACGGTGAGAACAACATCAACATCTGAGCTGGTTCTTCATGAAGCTTCTTCTTCACAGACACGACTCCTCAGAGTTAGTCTCGTGGTTTGGGAGAAGAAGATCAAGTTTCTGGGAAGGAAGAGTCAAAGCTCTGCTCAGACTCTCGTCTTCCACCTGGAGATGATCTGAACAAACACGACAGTAAAACAGCTTCACTCGTTTATATCTTCCAGGGTTTTGTGTTGATAAAGTGAGAAGTTTTTTAATCTTATTTAGCATCTTTGTGTCTTTATTTCCAGAGCCCACTAGAGGGCACTATTTTTCAAATAACATGTCTGAACGACTGAATGAAACTTTAAATAATTGTAATCAACTGTGTATATTTTGTGGGAGGAAACCAGAGTGTCTGAAAGACATACATGCACTCATACACCTGTAATCAAACCTGCAACCTGTTGTGACTGTGTGTTGTTATCATGTTGTGGTGAAGACGAAATATAAATAAAGCAGCACACACACCTTCATCTTTCCCCTGGACAGAGTTGACATGTGTCTCCATCAGAACATCTTCTTCACCTTCCTCACAAGAACCTTTGACTGACATGAATAAATGTGGATTAAACTTTTGAATTTGATTATTTGTATCCTTTTTCTGACATATATTTCATTCAAATACTCTGTGATTGACATGTGTGGGTCATTGTTTTATTTATTATTTGAATTTTCAATGCACAAAAATCAGTATCGACTTTTCAATAAACAGTTAAATATCACAAAACCTATTTTGAATATTAATGTCATTTTCTCCCTAATGAAATCTGTCTGGTGTCTATTGGTATTTTTTTGTTTATTTTCCATACAGACAAAAGCAATAACACACATGTCAATCAATCACAAAGTGTCAATAGTCAGACCATTTACATTAGTAAATGATCTTAAGCCCAGCCCACTGAAAACACTCAGTTCTTCTGTGATTAGTCAAGCATTAGGGTGTGTCAACATGCATCATCAATCATGGAAGTCTCCACCTCCAAGGGACTTATTGTATAAACAAAGCGAGGCATGATTACAGCTGGCTGGAGGAGGAGTGAAGCCATTATTACGTCATAATGGACTCTGCTCTTGTAACCTCTCTCAGATTTCAGACCGGGGAGAACTTTATAAAGTAATAACTTTAAAACAGTGAGTCGTAACAGACTTTGTCTTGTTAGCGCTTCTGTGTGGGTTAACTAGACAACTTATTTCTAGACCAGAGAGAATCATTAGCTATCTTAATCTAACGTGAACAACACGTCCGTTTAGCGAAAATCGCTTCACCTTTTAAATAAACTGAAAACTGAAACTAATTCGATAAATAGCAAGATTAGTCTTGGTGGAGAAAAAAAACAAGAAACACAAGATCTTCTTTTGTGTAGAAGGTTCTTGTACAAGTCTAACTAGTCTACGTTATAAACAGGAAGTCGCACATACCTTGTTTTGTCGCCTGTTTTTCCACATCGAATTATCCTTTTGTTTTAATAAATGCTGAAAAGACAAATAAAACAGACTCAGAACTTTTATTCTCTGGCGGGGTATATAGACACGTGTAATGTTTTTAATACCCTCGTCAATAAATGCAGAGATACTAGTAAAATATAACAAAAATAAAGAAATCGTTTTTCCCAGTTAATGTGTGGGTCTTGACCTTCACCTTTAAGTTTCCTCCGGGACAGGAAGCCCACGATAAGAAGCAGAAGGATGAGCAACAGAACGACGACGATCAGGGCGATGGACGGATGCACTTGTTTTTCTGGAAAAGATTCTTTAAAACAACATCTTGATTTCAGTGATATTTAGTCCAACACACTGACCTGGGAAACACTTGTTTGCTGTGAAAACAGCTTGATCCTGGTTCAGGGGGGACCTCACGTGGCAGGTGTGCACGCTCTCGTCATGCTGGTCCTGCAGCTGAATCGTCAGGTTGGAGCCCAGATGTTTGGTTCCGTTGGAGCTCCACTCAAAGTTGAGGAACTGAGGGCGACTGAAGTCTGCTGTGCAGACCAGCTTTGCCAGGAGTTCACCCTGAAGCTCACAGTGAACGTTTGTGTTGGACACTTTGTCTGGACGACACACAAACACACAGAGAAGACGACATCAGAACTATTATTACTGAAGTTACATGATGGATCATGGTGTTTGCAGATGATATAGTGATTTGTAGTAAGAGTTGATACAGAAATAGATAGAAATGATTTTTAAAGAAGAAAGTCAAGGAGTAAATGTTTGTTATTGTAAACAGACGTAAGAGTAACTAACCTATAACCTCCCGATGATACACAATATTTTCAATGTGGTTCTTCTTATTTAGGAACCAAACCTCCAACTCATAATCCCCGCTGTCCTCGAACTGTGCGTCTCTGATCCGGAGCTCTGCAGAAACCCGGTCCATCTGAACTCTGTCCTTGTACGAGCCGTATTCTTGTTGCTCTCTGCCGTTGAAGGTGACAATTACTCTGCCGTTGAGCATCCAAAATATATTCTCTAGAGGACCAAAGGCGCGCGGCTTGATGTGGATCTCCTGACCCTTCAGGATATATTGGATCTCCTCTGCTGCCGCTGAGAACAAGTGGAGGAGAAACAGACTGAGCTGTGTCTTCAGATAATTATAACTATTATATTATAAATCTATAAACTAGTGATGGTCTGATGGAGCTTCTAGACGCAGTGACAATCATATCATTATATCAGAGTCCACTAGATGGCGGTCTCTGCACTATTTTCCTCTGTTTCGAACAACTGTTTTAATAAACATCACATTTTTAAACTGATGGCGCCACCTACTGACCTCTAAAAAACATAACACTGTTTAATGAAGCTTCATCAGACCATCACTACTATAAATATAATATTTTTACTATGACCAGGTGTACATTTTCCCTCTGGAATTATCGTCTTTATCTCCCCATAATAAGGAAATGTAACTGATTATTATGAATTTATTATCCATAATAAGTTTTCAAATATTCATGTGAACTTGCTTTAGATTCTCTTGAGTCATAAAGGTGTTTGTCCAGGTGGAACATGTTGAACGTCTACAACACACCTGTGTACTTGTTTCAGTTTAACTTGAGTGACGGGGAGCAAAGTTTGAGTCTGGCTGATTATATACTCGACACGTTGATCTCATGAACACACACTTCAACACAACTGATGAAAGAGTAGAAACCACTCATGAAGGTCTGACGACCACAGGAAACAGAAGACTGGAGACAGAACGAACGTACATTTCCAAAGACAGGAATCAAATAAGTTACCTCCGCTTTGCTAGATCAACTAAAATAAACTTTCATGGTGTCCACTGAAACAAAACGAACATTTTATTTAGAAGTATTGTGAATGATTTTTGACAGTTTTCTGTGTGAGATCTTAAAATGCTGTATGGCGTTTTAGATCTTTAACTGGAACACTGGACACTCCTCTTGGACACATTTCCACCCCAACACACCACAGCATAGAACAGGACACTGGCCACCACCGACTGGTAGAACATGCAGAGGAGCTTCTTGCAGATGTTAAATGATCGAAGCCTCCTGAGAAAGTACAGTCTACTCTGAACTTTCTTATATACATGGTCTGTGTTGCAGGACCAGTCCAGTTTACTGTCCAGCCACACACCGAGGTACTTGTAGTTGACTATCTCCACCTCGTCGCCTCTGATGAACACTGGACGTGGTTTTGTCCTGGACCTCCCAAAGTCCAAAACCAGCTCCTTGATCTTTGAGGTGTTCAGCTACAAGTGGTTCCTCTCACCACAGGATGGCATCTTCTATACCAACCGCTGACCGGTTAGCAAACTGCAGGGGTTCTTGTGCATGCTAGACTTGGAGGTCTGAGATGTTTGAGGACCAGCCGCTCCAGTGTCTTCATCAGCTGTGAAGTCAGTGCAAGCGGTCTGTAATTGTTCAGCTCGCATAGCCGGATCTTTTTCTGGACTGGATCGATAGAGGTCTTCCACAGGGTTGGTACTTTCCCCAGCCGTAGACTGAGGTTGAGCTGGAACAGCTCAGCTAGTTCAGCAGTGCAGGTCTTTAGCAGTCGAGCAGACACCTTGTCAGGACCAGCAGCCTTCCCTAGACGAATCCTACGAAGAGTATGATCATATACCTGGAGTTAGTTGAAGCTGGGAAGCAATTGTGTGGAGCTGACGGGGGCACAAGAAGGTGGGGCAGGTTCTAAAGTGGGCAGCAGTAAGGGTGAGGTGACCTGCTCAAACCTGTTGAAAAAGTGGTTTAGACTGTTTGCCTCCTCCACCATGTCCACTACAGTCAGAGAGGACTTGGTCTTGTGTCCAGTGATGGTTTTAACACCACCCCAGACCTCTCTTATTTGTTCCCCACTCATCTTCATCTCCAATCTTCTCCTGTAGGTGTCCTTTGCCTTCCTCAAGAATCGCTTCGCCTCCTGCTGAAAGCCACCTTATTCCTGTTAAGGACATCCTTGACCTCCTTTGTTACCCACGGTTTATTATTAGGGTAACAGCAAACAGTGTTAGCAGGGGCGACAACATCTAAGCATAGATTTCAATAATCTGTTAGACAGTGTGTCTGACCCTCGATGTCCTCACCATAAGTCTTAAGCCGCACATCCCAGTTTTTGATGGCGTCCCCACAGCTGATGTTCACTTTCTGATCGTCCTAGTGGTCACAGTCTGTATCTGTACCAGAGGAGTGTACTGTGACTGAAGCTGGACCAGGTAATGATCAAACCTTCCAAGAGGAGAAGGAGGTTTGGTTCTGTACGCGTCCTTCTAGTAGTAATAAAGAAGGTCAATTGTCCTGTTATTTCTGGTGGGACAATCCACAACCTGGTGGAAAGTAGGCAGTGTAGAGTCCAGGTTGGCATGATTAAAATCTCCAGAGATGATTATAAATGCGTCAGGATGTTGATTCTGAAGTCTAGATATCATTGTGTGGATCTTCTCACAAGCAGATGGAGCCGCAGCACTCGGAGGAATTTAGACACACAGACCAGGTTTTAAGTATTTTTGAATATCTTCATTGATTTTTTTATTTGTTGATTTTTATATCAGATTACAATATAATATTATCAATGGCATTTTATTAATAATCCTTTTTTTTAATTAAAATAAAATGTATTATTAATAATAAATTTACTTTTTTCGCTTTAAAAAACATTTTATTTTATTTAACTGTGAGATGGAATTGCAGGTGAGGCCACTAAAAAAGTTGAATTTATAATCAAGTTTAATGTTATCAAAATAGAAAAGAAAATATATTAAAAAAAAACTGCTCTATATATGTTATGACTCTTCTTTGCGTCTGCGTTTGCATTCGTTCGTATATGTGTGACTTTGAGTGCGTCTGCGATTGTGTGTCCATGGGTTTTTGTGGGTCGATGTGTCTGTGAATTTGAGCGTGTATGACTGTGTGTATCTATGAGTGTGTGTCAGCTGTTGGTCGTCACTAGCATGACTTCGTTCTTTTCTCTCTCCATCTGATGTTTCCTCAGCTGAGACTCTCTCCTCTCTGGCTCCTTCAGAGTCCACACCAGATACACTTTTATTCTCTGGGGGGTTATATAGACACGTGTTAGGTTTTTAATACTCTCGTCAATAAATAAAGAGATAAAATTGTTGTTTCAATTTACTTTCTTATGTTTAAATAAAGAGGTGAGCTAAACAATACTAGTTTATTTCTTTACTTATAAGTAGTCGTTATTCTAGATCAGGGGTGGGCAATACGTCGATCGCGTGATTTATTAAAATATGATAATAGAAAATAGTAAAGAGAGCTCTGATTGGCTGCTGTGCATGTTAATCAAATAGTTATTGCGCCGATTGGTTGACAATTTGATTGACATGCACAGCAGCCAATCAGAACTCCCGCCTCTTCCACTGAACACACGGCAAAGTTCATATGAATCGAGAATAAAAAGAGAAAAACGTGCGACAGTCATTTTACGCAATTCAGAAAAACGATATAGAATTATAAGCTTGTTCTTAAAAAAAAATAATATATCGAACACAATAATGCGCGTTTGATCGCTTCAGGTCTTCTCTGCGAGAGTCACAGAAACATGACGTCAGTTCCATCAACGTTAAGCTGCAGGTTCCAATGAAAGCAACAAATGCTGGTTTTCCTTTTGTGATCGCGTCCCTAAAACGCACTTGTATTAATACATCATCACATGATGACTATTTGTAAATTACCTTTATCTCACGAATATAATAAGAATATGCTGAAACACATTAAACAGTTACATGTGAGCCACAAATTCTAATGACGTCAGAGACGATCAGACAAAGTGACGATGATGTGAAGTTACTGGTTAACTGTTTTATTCTCGTTAAACTTCATCTGAAGATGTTTTAAAATTTAAATAATCCACTTGTGTGATTCATATCAGACATGTTTAAAATTAACAAATGTAAACTGTTTGAATTCATGTTTTCATTTGTTTTTGTTTTTTCATGATCACAGAAATGGAAAATTTAAGTCTTGTGCTTCATTTAAATATGATCGGCATATTGAAATGGAGGCATGGAAAGCGATGAACCCGTCTGAATTCTTTGTTGATTTTGATGAACAAAGGAAAAGGGCTTGAATTCGTGACAAGCACAGATTCTTATACGTGAATATTTTTTGTGCATCATTTGGGTCCGAATGAATGACCATTTTTAGTTGGAAATCAATGCAATTCTTAGTATATGAGTCTGAACTTGTCTGCAGTGGAGGATGAGATTTAACACAGGCTGACACTGAGCTTAAGACCAGGTCTCATGGACATTTTTGGAAGTTACTCTCAGAGGAAAAGTATCTTCTTATGAGGAAATATGCTCCTAATGGACTGAACTATTTGAATCTTGGTATTTATGTAAGTCAGCATTTCTATGAAGATGATTAAATCCACACATCCTTCCATCATGACTGATTATCAGTCCATTCACTTCATTCAGTGCTAGTCATCTGAGTAAAGTGTGTTTTTACTTACGTTGAGCAAATTTGATGAAGGTAGATCTTTTGAACTTGACAATTATAAAAGTAGCTCGCCAACCGAAAAAGTGTGAGCACCCCTGATCTAGATGTTGAACTGGTAGTAAAGTGTCACAAACTTTCTGTTCATCACAACTTATTAAAGGACATAAAACATCACAATACTAGTAAAATATGTCTTCTCTCTCACGTGTTGAAAACTTACCACCTGAAGTTTCTCTTTCTCGTCTCGGATGCACTGGTTGAGACGAGTGTGTGGAATCGTGATTTCTTCCGACAGAAGCCCATTTAGCTCCGGGAACAACGAGCGTAGCAGCGATGACGTCAGAATTAGCATCAGTCGTTGCTGGAGCTTCTGTAAACACTTTGACTGAGGAAGACAAACCTACTCTGTCAGTCTTCGTCTTATGTACCGACATAATTACAGTTTCAGAAGTGGAAACAGACTTACATGGAACACCATCATTGACTTTGCAACCTTCAAATTGATAAGGGTTCTGTCCAAATGCACCAGGTGCTGATGGAGTCGGACTGCCCCCCTGGACCTGACGCTGGGTCTGGTGGTGGGTCGGGTTCGGCTGATTCATCTGACCTTGGCGAGAGCCGTCCCGTCCTCGGGTATTCTCTCTGGATCGTCGCTCGTCACGTCGTTCATGTTCACGCCGATCCTGGAAATGTGAGCGTCTGGCCATCTTAGAAGGCCCTGATGCTTCCTCACGGAGAGGGCTGCGGTCTCGACTCCAGTTACGAGAAGTCCACGGTGACACTGTTCGTACATGACCGGCATTAATGGCAAGAGCTATGACTCTGTGTGTGTGTGTGTGTGTGTGTGTGTGTGTGTGTGTGTGTGTGTGTGTGTGTGTGTGTGTGTGTGTGTGTGTGTGTGTGTGTGTGTGTGTGTGTGTGTGTGTGTGTTTCTTAAAGGAGTCAGTAGACTCCATCAAGCGCAAAGAGAGAGGAAGATCGTTCCAAAGCTTAGGAGCAACAGCCTGAAAAGATTTCTCTCCTCTGGACCTGAGCCGTGTGCGTGGAACCATAAGTAGATTCTGATCCACAGACCTCAGAGCCCGAGCTGGGGTGTAAGGCTGGATCAGATCAGTGATGTAAGGAGGGGCCTGACCATGAATAGATCTGAAAGTAAGAACCAGAATTTTAAAGTTGATCCTGAAAGAAACTGGAAGCCAGTGAAGAGTATTAAGGATCGGAGAAATGTGAGTTCTCCTACTTGAGCGGGTCAGAATTCTCCAGAGTTCTGAATCAACTGCAGACGAGACAGCTCCTTCTTGTTAAGACATGAAAACAAACTGTTACAATAGTCCAGACGAGAAGAAACAAACGCATGGATTACAAGCTCCAGATCATGTTCCGACAACATTTTCCTGAGTTTAGAGATTTTTCTCAGTTGAAGGAAACAGTTTCTGGTCAGTTTTCTGCAGTGTCGAACAAGAGACATGTCTTTATCAAATACGACACCCAGGTTTCTCAGGCTCAGTTTGACAGACTGACCTAAGTCACCCAAGTACTGACTCAACCCTGGAACCTTATCATCAGGAGCAATCACCAAAGTTTCAGTTTTGTCAACATTTAGCTGTAAAGTGTTTTCACTCAGCCATTGTTTGATTTCTAGCAAACAATTGACTAAGCTGTTCAGCCTTTGGGGCTCAGTTGGGTCAAAAGAGCAGTAGAGCTGGATGTCATCAGCAAAAATGTGATAAGAAACATCTGGAAATCTCTGAATGATTTTACCGAGGGGAATCAAGTACAGCAAAAACAATAAAGGACCCAGAACAGAACCTCGAGGGACTCCACACAACAGATCTGCCGATTCAGACCTCATTTGATTGGCAGATACACTAAAACTGCGCCCAGAAAGGTAAGATGAGAACCATTCTAACACAGACCCAGACAGTCCCACTTCATCCCTCAGTCTTCTCAGCAGGATCTGGTGATCAACTGTGTCAAAGGCTGAGGACAGATCCAAGAGAACCAGAACAGTGGATTTACCCGAGTCAGCCGACATCATGATGTCACTGGACACCTTCAGTAAAGCTGTCTCCGTAGAGTGATGTTTACGGAAGCCAGACTGAAACTTCTCATGGATGTTGCTCTGATCCAGGAACAAAGACAGCTGCTCAGACACCACCTTCTCCAAGATCTTGGACAAGAAAGGGAGCTTAGAAATAGGCCTGAAATTACTGAGGTCAGTGGTCTAAGTCTGGTTTTTTGAGCAGAGGCTCCACAATGGCATGTTTAAATGCATTGGGAAAAAACCCTGTGGAAAGGGACAGGTTCACCATATTGGTAACCCAGGGGCCAATTACATCAAATACTTTGATAAAAAGCCTACAAGGAAGGACGTCATCTGAGCAAGAGGAGGGTTTCATCTTGTTCACTAGTGCTGAAATATCACCCAAAGATACAGCAGTGAACGAGGACCAAGAGGAGGAGAGGGGCTCAGAGACAGTAGGGGTTCCAAATAAAGGGGGAGAGATTTTCTCTTTGATCAATTTAATTTTGTCAATGAAAAATCTCAACAATGCATTGCTGTCAGCTTCACAGAAGACAGGCGTGATTTGAGGAGCAGGAGACACGAGTGAATTAATCGTGTCAAACAAAACTTTGGGGTTTTTCTTATTTGCAGCTACCAATTTTCTGATGTAATCAGATCTAGCAGTTTCCACCATCTCATTGTAAGAAGACATCAGATCCCTGAGGTGAAGTCTGTGCACCTCAAGTTTAGTTGACTTCCAGAGACGCTCAGTCTTTCGGCAAAGTCTCTTCAGACTCAGGAGATCTTCATTTGTCCAAGGGCACCGTTTTTTCAGAATTATCAAGTTCGATTTAACAGGTGCCACTTGATCCAGTATTTCAACACAATGATTAGTGAAACAGTGAATCAAACTGTCCACGTCTGGGCAGTCATCAAAGGAAAGACGGTCAAACATAGCAGAAAAACTGTCTGCAGTATCGGCTGAGATGACATGTCTCTGAGACCTAACTTTCAAAGGCTTAGGTTCAGGGATGAAGTCCAGGTTGAACAAGACAAGAGAATGATCACTCAGATGGACATCATGTACAGATACATTAGAAATGTTCAGGCCAAGAGTAAAAACTAAGTCTAAAATGTGGCCTTTTTGATGAGTGGGTTCAGAAACATGTTGCTCATAATTAAAGGCTTCTGTTAAAGTTAAAAGTTCTTTAGCAGAACAAGATGTGACATCATCAACATGAAGATTAAAGTCTCCAAGAATAAGAACAGATCCCATTTGAATAATGGAAGGTAAGAAGTCACTAAAGTCTTTCAAGAACATCGCCGCAGGACCAGGCGGACGGTAGATTGACACACAATAGAAAGGTCTTGAAGAACCAACCAAGATCATCTGAGACTCAAAAGAAGTGAATTCCTGTGTCTGAATCAATTTTCAAGAACAACTCTCCCTAAAAACAGTAGCAAGAACTCCCCCAGGACCAGAGAGGCGAGGCTTACCCAGGACAGCGCTCCCTACTGGACAGAGTTCGTTCAGATGAATAAACTCTTCCTCTCTCTGCCAAGTCTCAGAAAGACATAATAAATCCAAATTAACTCTTGTGAAAAGATCATTAAGAATAAAGGATTTATTAGTAATGGAGCGAACATTAAGAAGTCCCACATTCAGCACCGATGACGTCACTGACGACGCCGCGTCACTGACAGGCGCGCAGAGCGCGATCTTTTGAAGCGAACAGCGGTCACGTGGATACCAGCTGTCACTGAAGTTCAACTCGAGTGTTTAAACATGTGTTTTCCTGTTTGTGTCACTCTGTCAGCTTGTGTTAGTGATTTTGTGTGTCTAGGAGTGTGTGATGATGACATTTTTCTGACATAAATTACATTCAAATACTCTGTGATTGGCATGTTTGGGTCATTGTTTTTATTTTTTTTATTTTTTTCAATGCACAAAAATCAGTATCGACTTTTCAATAAACAGTTAAACAGTGTCTCTTTGTGTGACTTGATTGTGTCATGGACTGTGTGTCAGTGGCTTTTGTGTGTGTGTCTATCTGTCGTCCATCCATCCATGTGCTTGACTAAGTTTGGGTGTGTGTGTCTGTGAACGTGAGTTTCTGTCATTGTGATTTTGTGTGTGTGTGTCTGCGAGTATGTGTGTCTCAGTGTAGCAGATCTTACTTGTTGTCTTGTGTTCTGTGAGGTCATGTGACTTCTCAACACTGGTCGTCATCAAAGATGGAGGATCATGATGTTGTTGTGTTACTGAAGTGTCCAGTTGTTGCAGCGACACACTTTCAGTCTCTTCACATCTTCTCTCCTGCTGTTGCTGCTCTTTCTCTCCCTCTGTTGATCCAGACTCTCTGTCCTGAACTTCCTTTCTGGCTCCTTCAGAGTCCAGACCAGAGTCTTGGTGTTCCTCAGCCAGAGGACCATCAGGGAGGTGGACTCTGTCGGGCAGGTTAGTTCTTTTAGGCTCTGAAAGTCCAGACGGTGAGAACAACATCAACATCTGAGCTGGTTCTTCATGAAGCTTCTTCTTCACAGACACGACTCACCTGAGACTCTTCTCCGGTCTTCAGTGTTAGTTTTGTGGTTTGGGAGAAGAAGAGCAAGTTTCTGGGAAGGAAGAGTCAAAGCTCTGCTCAGACTCTCGTCTTCCACCTGGAGATGATCTGAACAAACACGACAGTAAAACAGCTTCACTCGTTTATAACGTCCAGGGTTTTGTGTTGATAAAGTGAGAAGTTTTCATCTCATCTAGCGTGTTTTTGTATTTATTTCCAGAGCTCACTAGAGGGCACTCTTTACTTAATAACATGTCTGAAGGATTGAATGAAACCTCAGATCATTTTAATCAAATGGATTTCTCTCCTCTGGTCCTGAACCGTGGAACCATCAATAGATTCTGATCCAAAGACCTCAGAGCCCGAGCTGGGGTGTAAGGCTGGATCAGATCACTGATGTAAGGAGGAGCCTGACCATGAATAGATCTGAAAGTAAGAACCAGAATTTAAAATTTGATCCTGAAAGAAACTGGATGCCAGTCGAGAGTTTTAAGGATCAGAGAAATGTGAGTTCTTCTACTAGAGCAGGTCAGAATTCTCGCTGAAAAGTTCTGAATCAACTGCAGGCGAGAAAGCTCCTTCTTAGTCATTATTGTAGATGTTGAACTGGTAGAAAAGTGTCACAAACTTTCTGTCTATCAACATTTATTAAAGGACATTAAACATCACAATACTAGTAAAATATAGCTAAAAAACATTGTTTCCAGTTAATGTGTCTCTCTTGACCTTCACCTTTGATCCTCCGACCTGGTCTGTGACCAAGTATGTCTGCGACTCTGTGTCTGTGAGTGTGTGCGTCTGTGTGTGAAAGTTTCTGTGACTGTGTTTGTCTTTGCATGCGTTATCGTGTTGTGGTGAAGATGAAATATAAATAAAGCAGCACACACACCTTCATCTTTCTCCTGGACAGAGTTGACATGTGTCTCCATCAGAACATCTTCTTCACCTTCCTCACAAGAACCTTTGACTGACATTAATAAATGTGGATCAAACTTTTTAATTTTATTATTATTGTCATTTTTCTGAAATAAATTACGTTCAAATACTCTGTGATTGACTTGTGTGGGTCATTAATTTTTATTTATTTGTTTTTTTCAATGCACAAAAATCAATATTTCAATAAACAGTTAAATAGTGTCTCTTTGTGTGACTTTGAGGGTGTCATGGACTGTGTGTCAGTGGGCTTTTGTGTGTCTATCTATCTGTCGTCCATCCATCCTTCCATCCATCCACGCGCTTGACTAAGTTTGTGTCCGTGAGTGTGTGTCAGTTTCTTACGTTTGTCTTTGTGTTTTTTTAGCCTGTGATCATGTTTGTCACACACACAAGCTGGCAGACTAACACAAAGTTTTTTTTATGTTTGTCTGTGAGTATGGGTGTGTGTCTGTGAGTTTCTGTCATTGTGATTTTGTGTGTGTGTGTCTGTGAGTATGTGTGTCTCTTACTTGTTGTCTTGTGTTCTGTGAGGTCATGTGACTTCTCAACACTGGTCGTCATCAAAGATGGAGGATCATGATGTTGTTGTGTTACTGAAGTGTCCAGTTGTTGCAGCGACACACTTTCAGTCTCTTCACATCTTCTCTCCTGCTGTTGCTGCTCTTTCTCTCCCTCTGTTGATCCAGACTCTCTGTCCTGAACTTCCTTTCTGGCTCCTTCAGAGTCCAGACCAGAGTCTTGGTGTTCCTCAGCCAGAGGATCATCAGTGAGGTGGACTCTGTCGGGCAGGTTAGGTCTTTGAGACCCTGAAAGTCCAGATGGTGAGAACAACATCAACATCTGAGCTGGTGTGTGTGACTTTTCTCCTATAATACTTGAGTGTAGCAGCTCTCACCTGTGTGATTGTGCTCTGTGAGGTCACATGATCCCTCCTCCATCTTCTCTGGTCTTCTCTCCTGCTGTTGGTCGTCACTAGCATGACTTCCTCCCTCCTTTCTCTCTCCATCTGATGTTTCCTCAGCTGAGACTCTCTCCTCTCTGGCTCCTTCAGAGTCCACACCAGGTTCTGCTGGTGAGGGAGTGTGAGTGGAGGTGTTGGTCAGAGACAACTTTGATCCTCCGTCCTCTTCGGTCTTCAGCTGCACGTCCGTGTCTCTGACACTGAAACACTTGAAAACTGATGCTTTCGGTGTGTGTGTGACTGTGTGAGTCTGTGACAAAGTATGTCTGTGACTCTGTGTCTGTGATTGTGTAAGTTTCTGTGACTGGTTTTTGTCTTTACGTTTGTGTGCGTTCGTACATGCGTGACTTTTTCTGTGTCTGTGAGTTTGTGGCCGTGGGTTTTTTTGGGTTGGTGTGTCTGTGAATTTGAGCGTGTGTGACTGTAAATGTCTGTTTGTGTTTGCCTGTGTACATGTTTGTTTCAGTCTGTCAGCTTGTGTGTGTGATTTTGTGTATCTAGGAGTGTGTGATGGTGATTGTGTGTGGATCATGTGTGTTGGTGACCCTGAGTGTCTGTATGACTGTCTGTAAGTGGAAGAGAGAGTATGTGTGTGTGCGTGTGTGTGTGTGTGTGTGCGAAATTCCTCCATCGTCTGTCTGATGTTAAAAAGAGCATCGCGATCGTAGATCCGTGATCCTTGACACATATCTTTAGTGATATGAGCATTATATCAGAATAATTAGTCGTTAAAATGACTGTTTTGGCAATAATAGCAGGAGCCTTTCAAAGACTCACCGGAAGCGGAAAAGTGTCACAAACTTTCTGTTCATCACAACTTATTAAAGGACATAAAACCACACAATACTAGTAAAATATGTCTTCTCTCTCACGTGTTGAAAACTTACCACCTGAAGTTTCTCTTTCTCGTCTCGGTCGCACTGGTTGAGACGAGTGTGTGAAATCGTGATTTATTCCGACAGAAGCCCATTTAGCTCCGGGAACAACGAGCGTAGCAGCGATGACGTCAGAATTAGAATCAGTCGTTGCTGGAGCTTCTGTAAACACTTTGACTGAGGAAGACAAACCTACTCTGTCAGTCTTCGTCTTATGTACCGACATAATTACAGTTTCAGAAGTGGAAACAGACTTAGATGGAACACAATCATAGACTTTCTTGCAACCTTCAAATTGATAAGGGTGCTGTCCAAATGCACCAGGTGCTGATGGAGTCGGACTGCCCCCCTGGACCCGATGCTGGGTCTGGTGGTGGGTCGGGTTCGGCTGATTCATCTGACCTTGGGGAGGGCCGTCCCGTCCTCTGGTATTCTCTCTGGATTGGCGCTCGTCACGTCGCTCATGTTCACGCCGATCATGGAAATGTGAGCGTCTGGCTGACGTAGAAGACGGAGATGCTTCCTCACGGAGAGTGTGGAGGTCTCGACGCCGGTTATGAAAAGTCCACGGCGGCACTGTTCGTACATGACCGGCATTAATGGCAAGAGCTGTGACTCTGTGTGTGTGAGAGTGTGCGTCTCTGTGTGTCCGTGTCTTTTAGTGCTTGTGTGTGTTAGTGTGTGTGTGTGTGTGTGTGTGTGTGTGTGTGTGTGTGTGTGTACGTACTTGTGTATGTGTGTGTGTGTGTGTGTGAGACACTTCTCTCCTATGATACTGACACTTGAGTGTAGCAGCTCTCACCTGGTCTTCTCTCCTGCTGTTGGTCGTCACCAGCATGACTTCCTCCCTCCTTTCTCTCTCCATCTGATGTTTCCTCAGCTGAGACTCTCTCCTCTCTGGCTCCTTCAGAGTCCACACCAGAGAAACCTTTATTCTCAGGCAGGTTATATAGACACGTGCGGTTTTTAATACGCTCGATAATAAATACTGAGATAAAATTGTTGTTTCAATTCACTCTCTATTGTTTAAATAAAGAGGTGAGCTATACAAGTATTGATTAGAATTATTATATACGTATACGCCATACTTAAATGAATGCTAAAAGATAATCAAAGTATAAATTACTCGATTGATCAAAGAGCGGGAACGTTTGACTGCACATTCACGATCAACATTCCATCCAGACTGATTCACACTAGTTCGAGGTAAGCTTGGATCAGAATTAGAGATCGACACCGGTAATTTAAAACATCTGTTTATCTGCAAATCACACCTTAAATTGTAGATCAAAGAACGAAGCAAGACACACCCGGGAAAGGGGGCCTTAAAGATGGAAGAGAAGATAACCCCCCGCCGAGAACAGTTGAATGATTAGATTATAAGAAAATAAATGAGGATGTCTCTCTGCGGGTGATCGTGACACAGGAAACTGGAAAGAACTATTTGGCCGGAAAGAGACGACCTCCCGGATGGGAAATTTGCCTTAAATATAGCGATGTTTCTACAGCTCGGGACCTTTTCTCCCGGGACTATTGACCTCTACAGTTGCTGGGACAAAGTGCGTCCGGTCGATCGTAATTGAAAGCTTGTATTTTGTTTGACTTGGAGCGGCGAATATACGACCCGTTACACACTCTGGATTGTTCATCTTTCTCCACGACCCGAAGTATAAGAACCGGGACGGAATGGACTCCGTGTTTTGATCATTTTACAAGACTAGTTTATTTCTTTACTTATAAGTAGTCGTTATTCTAGATGTTGAACTGGTAGAAAAGTGTCACAAACTTTCTGTTCATCACAACTTATTAAAGGACATAAAACATCACAATACTAATAAAATATGTCTTCTCTCTCATGTGTTGAAAACTTACCACCTGAAGTGACTCTTTCTCTTCTCGGATGCACTGGTGGAGACGAGTGTGTGAAATCGTGATTTATTCCGATAGAAGCCCATTTAGCTCCGGGAACAACGAGCGTAGCAGCGATGACGTCAGAATTAGAATCAGTCGTTGCTGGAGCTTCTGTTAACACTTGGACTGAGGAAGACAAACCTACTCTGTCAGTCTTCGTCTTATGTACCGACATAATTACAGTTTCAGAAGTGGAAACAGACTTACATGGAACACCATCATAGACTTTCTTGCCACCTTCAAATCGATAAGGGTGCTGTCCAAATGCACCAGGTGCTGATGGAGTCGGACTGCCCCCCTGGACCCGACGCTGGGTCTGGTGGTGGGTCGGGTTCGGCTGATTCATCTGACCTTGGGGAGGGCCGTCCCGTCCTCTGGTATTCTCTCTGGATTGGCGCTCGTCACGTCGCTCATGTTCACGCCGATCCTGGAAATGTGAGCGTCTGGCCGACGTAGAAGGCGGTGATGCTTCCTCACGGAGAGTGTGGAGGTCTCGACGCCGGTTATGAAAAGTCCACGGTGACACTGTTCGTACATGACCGGCATTAATGGCAAGAGCTATGACTCTGTGTGTGTGAGAGTGTGCGTCTCTGTGTGTTCGTGTCTTTTAGTGCTTGTGTGTGTGTATGTGTGTGTGTGTGTGTGTGAGTGTGTGTGTGAGTGTGTGTGAGACACTTCTCTCCTATGATACTGACACTTGAGTGTAGCAGCTCTCACCTGGTCTTCTCTCCTGCTGTTGGTCGTCACTAGCATGACTTCCTCCCTCCTTTCTCTCTCCATCTGATGTTTCCTCAGCTGAGACTCTCTCCTCTCTGGCTCCTTCAGAGTCCACACCAGATACACTTTTATTCTCTGGCGGGTTGTATAGAAACGTGCTATGTTTTTAATACTCTCGTCAATAAATACAGAGATAAAATTGTTGTTTCAATTCACTTATTTGTTCAGGCTTTTCCTTGATTTTCTGAAACTCCTGTGTTGTTCTCAGTATTATCTTGAACTTTAAAGTATATATTTTATTGAGTATTGTTTTGATTGTTTAAGCGCTTTGTGACCCTGGTCTCGAAAAGCGCTATATAAATAAATATTACTTACTTACTTACTTACTTTCTAATGTTTGGAAATGTGTTTGTGTGTCTGTGTGTGTTTTAGCCTGTGATCATGTTTGTGTTAGTCTGTCAGCTTGTGTGTGTAACAAAGTTTTATGTTTGGGTGTGTGTCTGTGAACGTGAGTTTCTGTTAGTGTGATTTTGTGTGTTTGTGTCTGTGAGTATGTGTGTCTCAGTGTAGCAGCTCTTACTTGTTGGCTTGTGTTCTGTGAGGTCATGTGACTTCTCAACACTGGTCGTCGTCAAAGATGGAGGATCATGATGTTGTTGTGTTACTGAAGTGTCCAGTTGTTGCAGCGACACACTTTCAGTCTCTTCACATCTTCTCTCCTGATGTTGCTGCTCTTTCTCTCCCTCTGTTGATCCAGACTCTCTGTCCTGAACTTCCTTTCTGGCTCCTTCAGAGTCCAGACCAGAGTCTTGGTGTTCCTCAGCCAGAGGATCATCAGGGAGGTGGACTCTGTCGGGCAGGTTAGTTCTTTGAGACCCTGAAAGTCCAGACGGTGAGAACAACATCAACATCTGAGCTGGTTCTTCATGAAGCTTCTTCTTCACAGACACGACTCACCTGAGACTCTTCTCCGGTCTTCAGAGTTAGTCTCGTGGTTTGGGAGAAGAAGAGCAAGTTTCTGGGAAGGAAGAGTCAAAGCTCTGCTCAGACTCTCGTCTTCCACCTGGAGATGATCTGAAAAAACACGACAGTAAAACAGCTTCACTCGTTTATATCTTCCAGGGTTTTGTGTTGATAAAATGAGACGTTTTTTAATCTTATTTAGCGCGTTTGTGTATATTTTGTGGGAGGAAACCAGAGTGTCTGAAATACATACATGCACTCATACACCTGTAATAAAACCTGCTACGTGTTGTGACTGTGTGTTGTTATCATGTTGTGGTGAAGATGAAATATAAATAAAGCAGCACACACACCTTCATCTTTCTCCTGGACAGAGTTGACATGTTTCTCCATCAGAACATCTTCTTCACTTTCCTCACAAGAACCTTTGACTGACATTAATAAATGTGGATCAAACTTTTGAATTGGATTATTATTATCATTTTTCTGATTACATTCATATACTCTGTGATTGGCATGTGTGGGTCATGTATGTACATTATGTACATAATGTAATTTTCTCCCTTATGAAATATGTCTGATGTTTATTGGTGTTTTTTTTAATTTCCATACAAACAAAACCAATAAAACACATGTCAATCAATCACAAAGTGTCAATAGTCAGACCATTTACATTAGAAAATGATCTTAAGCCCCGCCCACTGAAAACACTCAGTTCTTCTCGAGATTAAATCTTGTTTAACATAACCACACCCACTCTGCTGTGATTGGTCAAGCATCAGGGTGTGTCAACACGCATCATAAATCCAAGAAGTCTCCACCTCCAATGGACTCGTTGTGTAAACAAAGCATGATTACAGCTCGCTGTAGGAGTGAAGCCATTATTACGTCATAATGGACGCCGCCCTTATAACCTCTCGTTCACCCAGATTTCAGACGGGGGAAAACTTTATGAAGTAATAACTTCAAAACAGTGAGTCGTAACAGACTTTGTCTTGTTAGCGCTCCTGTGTGGGTTAACTAGACAACTTATTTCTAGACCAGAGAGAATCTTTATCTATCTTAACGTGAACAACACATCAGTTTAGCGACCATCGCTTCTCCTCGTCAGACAATTGATGAACGTCAGGATTCGTCTTAGTGGAGAAAAATCAAAGAAACACAAGATCCTTCTTTGTGTACAAGTCTAACTAGTCTACGTTACAAACAGGAAGTCACACATACCTTGTTTTGTCGCCTGTTTTTCCACATCGAATTTTCCTTTTGATATAAAAATTGCTGAAAAGACAAATGAAACAGAACTTTTATTCTCAGGCAGGTTATATAGACACGTGTTATGTTTTTAATCCTCTCGTCAATAAATACAGAGATAAAATTGTTGTTTCAATTCACTTTCTAATGTTTAAATAAAGAGGTGAGCTATACAAGACTAGTTTATTTCTTTACTTATAAGTAGTCGCTATTCTAGATGTTGAACTGGTAGAAAAGTGTCACAAACTTTCTGTTCATCACAACTTATTAAAGGACATAAAACCTCACAATACTAGTAAAATATAACTAAAAATCATTTTTACAAGTTAATGTGTTTCTTGACCTTCACCTTTGATCCTCCGACCTCGTCTGTGACTAATAATGTCTGTTACTCTGTGAGTGCTTGAGTCTCTGTGTGTTTGTGTCTTTGAATGTGTGTTTTTGTGTGTGTTTGTGTGAGTTGGGGTGTGTCATGGACTGTGTGTCAGTGGGTTCTACGTCATTGGTGCTCCGCCCTCCAACGGCTTCGCTATGGGTTTACCCCGAGGCACCGCCTCGTCTCTGAGAAAGCTTAATGAACTCGCCACCCAGCAGGGGGCAGTCCCTTCCTATAAAGGCGGGAAGCACCCGCCGCACTTTCTCCTTTTTCAACTCAGCGAGAAAGCTCCTGACAGTGGAATGTAATGATGGCGAATGAATATTGAAGTGAACCATGTGTGCACGAAGACTCCCTGAAGAGGAGACACACATGTCTGCTTCGTTTTGCCTAGAGGCCCAAATCACACGTGATGATTATGTGGCCTTCCGAGCGCTTCCCACAGCTTTTGACAGTGTTGGGAAGCGTTCGAGGCTTGTCGACCCACGCCGCCTCAGATCATGATTATGATCAACACAGGACTGCCGTGTTGTTTAAGAAAACAACACGGCAGTCCTGTGCGCTGCACTCGACAAGCTCACGTTCCAACGTGTTGGGCCCTGATGAGTCGAGCTGAGTCGTCCATCGGTCATGAACAGATGTCGACGAGGAGGACGACTGGCTCGCTGCATGGAGTCGACCATGGGGTATGCGAGAGCGATCAGGTGAGTATCTCTTGCAGGTCTCATGGCCCTCCTGCAGCGCACTCGACGGGTTCACTTGAGAGGTATTAGTGTGCATGTGGCTCCGCCTGTGATTGTGACGTATTCACAGGCGTCATTAGAGACTTTCGCCGCTAATGCTAAGCTAACATGCTCCGCCGTTCATAGACGGCGAGAGTTTCCTCTCAGAACACAGTTCGGAGGAGGTTTTAAACCCCTTCGTCCGGGTCATGCCGAGACTGTAATAACGGAGTCTGTCCACACGAATGAAGGGCAGACTCAACCATGTGCTTTGTTTCCAGATAAGCAAATGTCCACGAGACCGGCTTGATCAGCTGTGTTTACTTCACTTCCGTGTTGACATGCGCTGACGGGGTTTGACCGCCGATGAGCGTTGTCAAAAAAATCCCGGCGCCATGGATGACGTCACGTTTGGCGGAGAAACGTCATGGATGACGTCACGTTGGCGGAGAAACGTCATGGATGACGTCACGTTTGGCGGAGAAACGCCATGGAACGGACGCACCATTGAGAGGAATGGCCCGGCAGGAGGCGGCGCAGCTCCGCCATCACCTGCATGGGCGTGATGACGAGGCGCGACGGGGATACGCGGAGAAGATCCCGTTCGTCGGCCTGATAAGCAAATGTCCACGAGACCGGCTTGATCAGCTGTGTTTACTTCCGTGTTGACATGCGCTGACGGGTTTGACCGCCGATGAGCGTTGTCAAGAAAATCCCGGCGCCATGGATGACGTCACGTTTGGCGGAGAAACGTCATGGATGACGTCACGTTTGGCGTGATGACGATGCGCGACGGGGATACGCGGAGACGGAGATCCCGTTCGTCGGCATCATCATCTGGTGCTGGGGGGAAGCGTCACCAGAGACCAGCCACACCAGCAGCACCAACAACATCGGCAACAGCGGCGGCGTGCGACGAGTGAGCGTCGCCAAGATCCGCAGCGCGAGCCGGGGAGCCAGCAGCTGCAGCAGAGTCGACGGCCGAGGGCTCCTCCCCCTCCCTATTCATTCAAGGGAATGTGTCGGGAATAAAACAAGAGAACGTATGACGTTTCTGTGGTTCGTTCTGAGAGATGTTAGTAGTGTGCATGTGGCTCCGCCTGTGAGTGTGACGTATTCACAGGCGTCATTAGAGACTTTCGCCGCTAATGCTAAGCTAACATGCTCCGCCGTTCATAGACGGCGAGAGTTTCCTCTCAGAACACAGTTCGAAGGAGGGTTTAAACCCCTTCGCCCGGGTTATGCCGAGACTGTAATAACGGAGTCTGTCCACACGAATGAGGGGCAGACTCCAACCACATGTGTTTTGTTTACAGACGAGCAGAGGTCCGCGAGACCGGCTGTGTTTACTTCCGCGTCGACCAGCGCTCGTGCCCGACAGAGCTTGACAGCGGAGGTGAGTGGAACTAGTCCAGACATGTCTATGTTGACCGGCGGTTGTTCCTTCCCCCACAGCGCTGTCTACAAGCACTGGCACCGTGGAGGACGTCACGTTTGGCGGCGGAGAAACGCCATGGAATGACGCAACCTGGTGTTTTTACGCGCGAGTTTTCTCGCCGCCCTCAGACCAGGCGAGGGCGAAGAACTTCCGCCCCGTCTGGTCGATCAACTGGAGAGGTGCGTGGCGGTCGGATCTCACGAGTGACGAGCAGGTCTGGACCGCCAGCGGAGCTTGAGAATGTACGGGACCGGGTGAGTGATGCGGTGCCGACACGCGCGCGACCTAACTCACTTCAGCTCCGGGTTAATTCTCCAGCACATTCCTCCACATCGCGGGTTTTGTCAGCTCCGGTGACACTAAGAAGTGCTCAGGGAGTTGGGAAGACTTCCGGGGGGGGAAGGGAACACGCACGACGCGCATCTGAGGTGTCTCACGCGCACTTGCGCGCTTCTCCCACAGAGCCGGTTTATGTATGAGAGTGGGGGTTCTAGTGAATCCAACTCGAGTACATGCTCTGTGGATTCAAGAGATAGAGACGCGGCTTGTGTGATGCCCTTTCGTCTATGGCCCGCCCTTGGGGGGCGGGCCGGAGGACTACCCAAGGTTCGCCAGGGCTGCGGTTCTGACAGAACATTATTCGGCTTGGAGTCGCCTGGTTTTACTTCTAGGACCCACTTGGCTGGGGGGAGTAATCAGGCGGGGCTATGCGCTACAGTTTGCCCGTCAACCCCCGCGTTTTTCAGGGATTCTCTGGACGCGTATGGCGGAGCAGGAGAAACTATCCTGTTTGAGAAACAAGGTGTCTACTCTGCTGCAGAAGGAGGTCGTAGAACTGGTCCCTGCAGCCGAGATGATGACAGGGTTTTACTCCCGGTACTTCCTCGTGGCGAAGAAGACCGGGGGTTGGAGGCCCATTTTGGACCTCAGCTATTTGAACATGGTCATAGCTACCCGCCCGTTTCGCATGTTGACGGTCAAGAAACTGCTTTCAGGTGTATGTCCAGGAGATTGGATGACATCTATCGACCTGACCGACGCGTACTTTCACATACCGATAGTCAAGAGACATCGAAAGTACTTGCGTTTCGCCCTCGAGGGTCGGGTGTTTCAGTACACTCGACTTCCGTTCGGCTACTCTCTGGCACCCAGGACCTTCACCAAGTGTGTGGAAGCGGCAGTGGAGCCTTTGAGAGTGAGTGGGGTAAGGATCTTGACCTATCTGGACGACTGGTTGATCCTTGCCAGGTCAGAGGCAGAAAGTTACGCTCACACACAGAAGGTGTTGAGCCATATTGCCACCCTGGGGTTCACAGTGAACCTCAGCAAGAGCGCTCTGACTCCAGTTCAACAGTTAGTTTACCTGGGGGTACTGTTGAACTCGGAGGAAGGATACGCGCGCCTCCCGGACGTGCGTATCCAGCCCATTGTCCGACTGACAACACAGTTGCTGGAAGCTCGGTGTCACGTGACAACAGCAGGCACTGTTATGTCCCTCCTGGGGCTCATAGCGGCAGCCCACACGGTTGTTCGGCTGGGCTTGCTGCACATGAGGGAGCTTCAGAGATGGTTTGGTCGTCTCAAGCTAGACCTCAAGCGGGAAAGAGGTCGGAAAGTGCGCCTTCCCGCTCGGGTTTTGCAGGACATCCAGTTTTGGAACTCTCACGCCAACCTCAGGCGGAGAGTTCCATTGGGTTGCGTCCTTCGTTACACTCAAGTGTTCACAGACGCTTGCCTGACAGGTTGGGGAGGCACCTCGGGTCAGGCCTACGCCAGTGGGGTCTGGAGCAGTCCGGTGCTCAGACACATAAACTGGCTAGAGCTGAAGGCGATTCACAATGTCCTGCTTCACCTCTCTCCCCAACTGTCACAGTCCAACGTCCTAGTATTTTCAGACAGCTCCACCGCCGTGGCGTACGTAAATCGCCAAGGTGGAGTCAGATCCCCAGCCCTTCTGTGTGTGGCAAGGAAGATTTGGCTGTGGGCGGACTGTCACCTGCTTTCGCTCAGAGCCCAGCACGTCCCGGGCGAGCTGAATGCAGTAGCATGGGGTCTGTCCGAGGCAGTGGCAAGCGAGATCTGGTCTCGATTCGGTCACCCGGTTGCAGACCTCTTCGCCAGCAAGGAGAACTTCAAACGCCCTCTTTGGTTCTCCCTCAGGGCTTCGGACCGCCCCCCACTAGGCGTGGACGCTTTAGCCCATTCGAGGTGGCCGGTCGGTCTGCTGTTCGCCTTCCCTCCTCCGCGGCTCCTTCTCCCCTTGATTCGGAGGACGAGGCGGGGGGGGCTGAGGTTAATTCTAGTGGCACCAGACTCCCCGGGGGCGCTCTGGTGCCCAGAGCTGGTGCGCATGGCGGTCGGGGCCCCGTGGGCCATCCCTTGGGGCCCCGCTGCCCTATGTCAGGCGGGGGGGACACTGACAGCGCCCCCGGTGCTGTGCCGGCCTCTCAAGGTGTGGCTCCTGCACGGGACGAGCTGATCGGGACCTTGGACCCGGACGTTCTCCACACGCTGGAGAACGCCCGGGCCCCATCAACACGTAGGCTTTATGCCTCAAAGTGGGGGATATTCTCCCGCTGGTGTTCAGACAGGTCCTTGGACCCCAGCTCTTGTTTGGTCTCCGCTATCCTGTCTTTCCTGCAACATTTGCTGGATAACGGGCGGACTGTGGCGACACTGAGAGTGTTCGCATCAGCCATAGCGACGAGGCATGTCGGTTTTGAGGGTGCTTCGGTTGGCGCCCACCCCTTGGTGGCGCGTTTCCTGCGGGGTGCCTGCAGGCTTCGACCTCCTGCAAGGCCTTCCAGCCCTCAGTGGGATCTCCAGTTGGTACTGGACTCTCTCACAGGCCCGACCTTCGAGCCTCTTGACCAAGTCCCACTGGATATCTTGTCTTTCAAGGTATCGCTCCTTCTGGCACTAACAACCACGAAGAGAGCAAGTGAGCTTTGTGCCCTCTCCATTAGCCCTGAGTGTCTTTCCTTTGGCGTCGAGGAGTCTTCGGTGTCTTTGCGTCCTAACCCAGCGTTCCGCCCGAAGATTCTGAGTACCTTGTTCCGGGAGACGACCTTCACGCTGCGGGCCTTTCACCCGCCGCCTCACTCGGACCCGGGTCAGGAACGTCTCCACCTGTTGTGTCCAGTGAGGGCGTTGGCCTGTTACTTGCGGCGGGTGGCCGAGTTTAGGCGCTCTGATGCCCTTTTTGTCTGCCACGGTAGATGCCGGCGGGGAGAGGCGGTCTCCCCCCAGAGGTTCTCTCATTGGGTGAGATCGGCCATTATCCGGGCCTACCGAGCAGCGGGTGGATCCGCTCCTAGCGGTCTGAGGGCACATTCCACCCGTGGCGTGGCAGCCTCAGTGGCTCTTTTGCGGGGTGTGGCAGAGGAGATACGTCCACGTCTACCTTCGCTAAGGCCTATCTCCTCGACGTAATGGCGGGATCAGTAGCTCATACTGTTTTGAGCGCTGTTGTGCCCCCCTCAGGGCCCACGGCTCAAGTAAGTTTTGGACCCTGGGCGTCCAGCTGGGGGTACATTTATCCCGTCAGGCTTCGCCTTTTGGGTAAACCCATAGCGAAGCCGTTGGAGGGCGGAGCACCAATGACGTAGAACCCCTGAGTTATCTATCATAACCTCAGGTTCTACGAGTTGGTGCGAAGCCCTCCAACCTCGTCGCCCAGCGGCCGCCCTTCTCGCTGAGTTTTCAGTTGGAGAAAGTGCGGCGGGTGCTTCCCGCCTTTATAGGAAGGTACTGCCCCCTGCTGGGTGGCGAGTTCATTAAGCTTTCTCAGAGACGAGGCGGTGCCTCGGGGTAAACCCATAGCGAAGCCGTTGGAGGGCTTCGCACCAACTCGTAGAACCTGAGGTTATGATAGATAACTCAGGGGTTTTCCATCTTTCTCTGTCCATCCATCTATGTTATTTACTAAGTTTGTGTGTGTGTGTGTTCCTTAGTGTGTGTCAAATTTTTTAAGTGTGTGGAAATGTGTGTGTGTGTTTTAGCCTGTGATAATGTTTGTGTTAGTCTTTCAGCTTGTGTGAGTGACAAAGTTTTTTTTATGTTTGACCCTGAGTTTGGGTGTGTGTGTCTGTGAACGTGAGTTTCTGTTAGTGTAATTTTGTGTGTGTGTGTCTGTGAGTATGTGTGTCTCAGTGTAGCAGCTCTTACTTGTTGTCTTGTGTTCTGTGAGGTCATGTGACTCCTCAACGCTGGTCGTCATCAAAGATGGAGGATCATGATGTTGTTGTGTTACTGAAGTGTCCAGTTGTTGCAGCGACACACTTTCAGTCTCTTCACATCTTCTCTCCTGCTGTTGCTGCTCTTTCTCTCCCTCTGTTGATCCAGACTCTCTGTCCTGAACTTCCTTTCTGGCTCCATCAGAGTCCAGACCAGAGTCTTGGTGTTCCTCAGCCAGAGGATCATCAGTGAGGTGGACTCTGTCGGGCAGGTTAGTTCTTTGAGACCCTGAAAGTCCAGACGGTGAGAACAACATCAACATCTCAGCTGGTTCTTCATGAAGCTTCTTCTTCACAGACACGACTCTTCAGAGTTAGTCTCGTGGTTTGGGAGAAGAAGATCAAGTTTTTGGGAAGGAAGAGTCAAAGTTCTGCTCAGACTCTCGTCTTCCACCTGGAGATGATCTGAACAAACACGACATAAATACTTGTAACGGCTTCACTCGGATTTAATGTGTTTGTTTTGTTATTTCAAGAGCCCACTAGAGGGCACTCTTTTCTAAATAACATGTCTGAACGACTGAATGAAACCTCAGATCATTTTAATCTCTGTGCATATTTTGTGGGAGGAAACCAGAGTGTCTGAAAGACATACATGCTCTCATACACCTGTAATCAAACCTGCAACGTGTTGTGACTGTGTGTTGTTATCATGTTGTGGTGAAGATTAAATATAAATAAAGCAGCACACACACCTTCATCTTTCTCCTGGACAGAGTTGACATGTGTCTCCATCAGAACATCTTCTTCACCTTCCTCACAAGAACCTTTGACTGACATGAATAAATGTTGATTAAAACTTTTAATTGGATTATTATTATAATATTTCTGACATACATTACATTCATATACTCTGTGATTGAAATGTGTGGGTCATTGTTTTATTTATTATTAGATAGTTTTCAATGCAAAAAAATCACTACTTTTCAATAAGCAGTTAAATATAAAAAAATAAAAAAAAAATTATATTCATGTAATTTTCTACTTTATGAACCTCTCGTTCGCCCAGATTTCCGATGGGGGAGAACTTTATAAAGTAATAACTTCAAAATAGTGAGTCGTAACAGACTTTGTCTTGTTAGCGCTTCTGTGTGGGTTAACTAGACAACTTATTTCTAGACCAGAGAGAATCTTTAGCTATTTTAATCTAACGTGAACAACACGTCCGTTTAGCGACCATCGCTTCTCCTCGTCAGAAAATTGATGAACGTCAGGATTAGTCTTAGTGGTGAAAAAAAATCAAGAAACAAAGTTAACAAAGTACAAGATCCTTCTTTGTGTAGAAGGTTCTTGTACAAGTCTAACTAGTCTACGTTACAAACACGAAGTCGCACATACCTTGTTTTGTCCCCTGTTTTTCCACATCGAATTTTCCTTTTGATATAAAAATTGCTGAAAAGACAAATTAAACAGACTCAGAACTTTTATTCTCTGGCGGGTTATACAGACACGTGTTATGTTTTTAATACTCTCGTTAATAATTTCAGAGATAAAACTGTTGCTTCAATTCACTTTTTAATGTTTAAATAAAGACTAGTTTATTTCTTTACTTAATAGTAGTCGATATTCTAGATGTTGAACTGGTAGAAAAGTGTCACAAACCTTCTGTTCATCACAACTTATAAAAGGACATAAAACATCACAAAACTAGTTTTTCCCAGTTTCCTAGTTTGTCTTGACCTTGACCTTTAAGTTTCCTCCGGTACAGGAAGCCCACGATAAGAAGCAGAAGGATGAGCAACAGGATGACGATGATCGGGGCGATGGACGCATGCACTTGTTTTTCTGGAAAAGATTCTTTAAAACAACATCTTGATTTCAGTGATATTTAGTCCAACACACTGACCTGGGAAACACTTGTTTGCTGTGAAAACAGCTTGATCCTGGTTCAGGGGGGACCTCACGTGGCAGGTGTACACGCTCTCGTCATGCTGGTCCTGCAGCTGAATCGTCAGGTTGGAGCCCAGATGTTTGGTTCCGTTGGAGCTCCACTCAAAGTTGAGGAACTGAGGGCGACTGAAGTCTGCTGTGCAGACCAGCTTTGCCAGGAGTTCACCCTGAAGCTCACAGTGAACGTTTGTGTTGAACACTTTGTCTGGACGACACACAAACACATAATGGATCATGGTGTTTGCAGATGATATAGTGATTGGTAGTAAGAGTTGATACATAAATAGATAGAAATTATTTTCAAAGAGTTACCTCATGTAGAAAGTGCAAAAACAAACTAAAGCTAATATACATGTATTTATTGCAGTAGAAATATGATATAAGTATCAGTGCCATCACAAAATTGAATAGTTCAATTAATTTATTGGATTTTTTTAAGCACAGATTTGTTTTTTATTTAATTTTAATTGGTGTGAATTTAAACGTTAACAGCGAGTGGCTCATTGCTCGATTGGATTAGTCTGATAAAATGGCTCTATTAATGCATATATATTTTGAATTTGCAAACAAAAAGAAAATTTATTCAAAATATTTATTTTTGAATAATTTGAATTTGAACATCTATGTATAATTTACAGCTTTTTACTACAAATGATTATATTAAATTGCTCAATAAAAAATATACCTTTCAATACATCAATTATTAAATTACATTATTTAAGAAAACATGAATTATATAATGAGTCAAAACAACATTTTAGTGAAAAACACATCTTTTAACATTTTAAACTTCTAAAATCAACCAGTCAATATTCTGATGGCACTGATATACTTCCATACATAGACCCAGCACTTAAGAGTAGAACCAACCAAACACAGACCACATTCTCCTGCATGTGTCAAGAGTTTGTAACTCAATGCAATAAATAGTAAGATTTCCAATGAGTTCAGGGAGAGGGATTGAGACTAAGAGGGTGATGTAAAACAATGTAGAGTAAATTGGATATTGTTAGTGTAGTAAGAAAGTGAGTCTGAAAGTTATTTAATTGACTTAGAAGACTAGTTGTTTAATGTTGTTGGATTAAAATCATCATAACGTTCAAATAAGGAATAGAAAAGTGAAATTAAAATTCCATGAGTAAATGTTTGTTATTGTAAACAGACATAAGAGTAACTAACCTATAACCTCCCGATGATACAGTATATTTTCAATGTGGTTCTTCTTATTTAGGAACCAAACCTCCAACTCATATTCCCCGCTGTCCTCGAACTGTGCGTCTCTGATCCGGAGCTCTGCAGAAACCCGGTCCAGCTGGACTCTGTCCTTGTATGAGTCGTATTCATGTTGCTCTCTGCCGTTGAATGTGACAATTTCTCTGCCGTTGAGCTCCCAGAATATCTTCTCTAGACGACCAAAGGCGGGCGGCTTGATGTGGATCTCCTGACCCTTCAGGATATATTGGATCTCCTCTGCTGCATCTGAGAACAAGTGGAGGAGAAACAGACTGAGCTGTGTCTTCAGATAATTATAACTATTATATTATAAATCTATAAACTAGTGATGGTCTGATGAAGCTTCTAGACGCAGTGACATTATATCAGAGTCCACTAGATGGCGGTCTCTGCGCTATTTTCCTCTGTTTCGAACAACTGTTCTAATGAAACATCACATCACTTTAAGACTTATGGCGCCACCTACTGACCTCTGAACAACATGACCCTGTTTCATGAAGCGTCATCAGACCATCACTACTATAAATATAATATTTTTACTATGACCAGGTGTACTTTTTCCCTCGGGAATTATGGTCTTTATCTCCCCATAATAAAGAAATTGAACTGATTATTACTGAAGTAATTATCCATAATATGTTTTCAAATATTCATGTGAACTTGCTTTATATTCTCTTGGGTCATAAAGGTTTTCCTCCAGGTGGAACATGTTGAACGTCTACAACACACCCGGATGTCATCCAGGATGACAGTAGTTTGTTCAGTGATCTCCTCTCAGCGACTGTCACCAGTGAGTCCAGCTAGAACCTTAAGTTACAAAACAAATACTAATACTAATAAAATATTTTTTCTTTAAAATCTTTCACCAAATATGTTGTCCCGGCTGAAAACAGGGGTCAACAATGTTTCTTTTTATTTCGGCTTCTAACGTGACATTTACTCAAACAACTTAATGTGTTTTTCCTTTAACCAGTACTTTCCTTGTTCATTGTCTTCAATCTTAACTGAGCACGATCTGATCAGGTTTAATGATTTAAGGCAATTAAGTTTTGTCAAGAAGAACTTTGATTCAGCTCATGGTCATAAACTGTTAGTTTGATCAAAGGTATAATAAAATGAGTAGTCATAGAAACACATACTAGTGATTAGATTTTTATCTTCTTTCCCTCCTTAAATTATATATATATATTTGGTGTTTAACTTCAAGTGAATTATTTCAAGTCATAGAAAAATATAATGGTCACATTAAGAATAAAAGTATTTTCTAAACATGATGCACAAGAGTTTTTAAAATATTTTAGATGTAATATAATCTGTTTATTTCAGCGCAGAGAAAGTGAAAAGAAATAGTCGACTATTGTCTAATCGTTCATTCACATCAGCCTGCCGAGTCTTCACACACCTGAGACAGGTGCAGTCATTGAATCAGAGCAACACAAACACCTCATTGTAATAACAAAGTCACTTCCTCCTCGCTGAGGAAACACGTACCGAGTCTGAAGCAGAAGAGAAGAAGAAGAAGAAGAGCTTCCATCCTTCCATTGCTTTGTATTCATCAACTCATTCTTGCTTTTCAGTCTTTCTGCACAAGTTCATCTGCTTTAGTTCAACTGTTTTGTGTCGACAGGTATTGTCCGAGTGTGCAGGTGGATTCTGGGCGTGTCCAAGTGAGCGAGTGAAAGTCCAACTTAAGCCACAAATGATTTACTTGAGCAGCAATTTACAGTTTCACTTTCGTGACTCAAGGCCTTGGGGCCAAATCTAGACAATTGAGTTGTTCTTGAAGTCGGTTTTAAATTACATTGAATAGTCATTTGACACACGCATATTTGAAGTGTTTTTCTTTGTTTTTTAGCTTTAGCTGTGGCCCACAGCACCCTATTCGGCATAATCAATAATGTTGATAAACCTCTTACACTCTCCCTCTGCGAACGCTACATTTGGTGTCAGAAGTGATAAACTACTCGCCGTTCAAACTTTTTTCCAGATAGCCATGTTGTTCACATGTTCAAGCAACACATGAGACCAACAGCCGATGACACACACTGTGACTTTAGTGGCGGCACAGGATGCAGTGGAGGTTCTCGCTCCTGCTGAGGAACATGTAGACTCAACGTCTACTCTGACAACTCTTGAACTACAGCGGAGGATGTTGGCTGTGAAGGAAGGTATGTGAAAAGAACTGTGAAGGTCAGTCACTTGAAGAGCAGACCCAGCTAAATGACCAGACTACTTGAAATGACATAATGTCATGATGTCATGACGTGGGATTAGGCATATTGATTTGCATTGTATCAAACATAAGCGTCCATAGTAGTTTTGTGACGAAAAGGTAGATGAAGTAGTGGTTTATGTTACACACGATTATTATTTTTTATTTTTTTATTTATTACTCTTTATTTAGCATTTTTTCAGTCACAATCATACTCACACCGACAAAAAGAAACAAAACTAAAACAAAAACCAAAAAAAATTAAAAAAGTAAAATTATAAAATACAGTCAGGCAGAGTTATTTGTAAAGTCCATTTGCTTTTCTGGGCCAAACATGTTGAACAACAATTCTTTTCAATAGACCAAACTTAACATTACAATGCAAATTGTTCATTTCTCAACCTAAGAGAGAAGGTGATTTTTTCCATTGAACAGATTCCGTTTACAACATTTAAAGAAGCCATCCTCACATCCCTAAGTCTTATTTGTGTGGACATGGAATTTTAAACAATAATGGCTCCAAATATTGCCTGAACTTTGATATGGAACCTTCCTTGTTGGAAGGTTGTAGGAAATACCTCCTTAAAAAAGGGACCTATCATAGAGATGACTAGCATACGAGTGAGTACAGTTGTCAATCTAATTGAGTCCAACATATAAAAAATAATAATTCCTCAAGCTATCGAATATTCCCGAATTAATTCAACTTAAGCCTTAACTGTTAGTGTAAATAATCCAAACATTCCTACAAGGTAGTTGAAAGTATCCGTAACTCGTTTCCCCTCATTGTAGTCTCTTTTGTTCTGACAGTGATAATACGAGTGCATCATTCGCTACTTGAGCCCAATTCTCCAGTTTTTTCCAACCACGATTCCATTTCAGCTGCTCTCTCGTTCTGTTTCTGCTGCTCCCCAGATAGCATGTCTAACCGTTGAATCTCCTTTTTGAAAGTGTCCAGTTCTTCCCTCATGTCTTTCCCTAAACCAGGGGTCGGGAACCTATGGCTCGCGAGCCAGGTGTGGCTCTTTTGATGATTGCATCTGGCTCGCAGAAAATAACATAAAACAAAACATAAAATATTATCACTTGTTTCAGGGGTGGGCAATACGTCTAAATACGTCCAAATACGTCCAGCCGAAGCTGTTGCGAGTAGATCGCATGATTTAATAAAATATGATATAAGAAAATAGTAAAGAGAGCTCTGATTGGCTGCTGTGCATGTCAATCAAATGTTTATTGTGCCGATTGGTTGAAAATTTGATTGACATGCACAGCAGCCAATCAGAGCTCCTGCCTCTTCCACTGAACGCACGGAAAAGATCATATGAATCGAGAATAAAAAGAGCAAAACGTGCGACAGTCATTTTACGCAATTCAGAAAAACGATATAGAATTATAAGCTTGTTTTTTTTTAATAATATATCGAACAAAATAATGCGCTTTTGATCGCTTCAGGTTCTTCTCTACGAGAGTCACAGAAACATGACGTCAGGTCCATCAAAGTTAAGCTGCAGGTTTCAATGAAAGCGCAACAAATGCTGGTTTTCCTTTTGTGATCGCGTCCTTAAAACACACTTGTATTAATACACCATCACATGATGACTATTTGTAAATTACCTTTATCTCACGAATGTAATACGAATACGCAGAAACACAAACACGTTAAACAGGTGCAGGTGAGACACACATTCTAATGACGTCAGAGACGATCAGACAAAGCGATGATGATGTGAAGTTACTGATGAACAGTTTTATTCTCGTTAAACTTCATCTGAAATTTAATTAATCCACTTGTGTGATTCATATCAGACATGTTTAAAATTAACAAATATAAACTGTTAGTTTGAATTCATGTTTTCATTTGTTTTTGTTTTTTCATGAACACAGAAATGGAGAAATTTTAGTCTTCTGCTTCATTTAAATATGATGGACATATTGAAATGGAGGCATGGAAAGGGATGAACCCGTCTGAATTCTTTGTTGATTTTGATGAACAAAGGAAAAGGGCTTGAATTCGTGTCAAGCACAGATTCTTACATCTGAATATTATTTATATGGCTCTCACTGAAATAAATTTCCAAATATTTTGCTTTCATGGCTCTCTGAGTCAAAAAGGTTCCCGACCCCTGCCCTAAACTGTTCTCCAAGTGTTTGAACATCTTCTTCTATGTGATCTTACTAGATTGGTGATTCGGCTGAGCTGCAACAGGACGTCTCAGCAGTAGAATCATGAACGCTCTGCAAAGACTTCTGCACAGGGACCAGGATCATGGCTCAGGCTCTCAAACTGAAGTCCTTGTACACCAACAGAAACTATGCAATACCTAAAAATATGGAGGTCTATATATAGATCAAAGCAGATCGCCAGAGTTCTGCTGAGATTCTCACACCTGTGGTTCAGAGTTTAATCCTGAGACAGATGTGGGAACAGGGACGAGGAGGTCCAACACGGCTGAGGGACCTCATGGCATGTGAGAGGTCCACTCCTGACTTCAACCAGGTCAAGTGTGTAGGGACCAAAATATTTGTGTCAGGACAAGAAGACCTAAACTTATGATGTTTTAATTTTAAATGTATAGTTTTAGAAGCAATTGACTTGTCCCGTAACCCAGAACTAACTGAACCTAAGCAAGGATGTTCTGACACCACGGACTGGAACCAGGTAGCACTGGGAGAAAGAGAATGACGGATCGCAAAGTTATTGACAAATCAAATTGTTTTGTTTTTTTAAACATTTTTATTTTTGTCTTTTTATCAGGTTGATTGTATTTTACCTGTTCAAGTTTGTCTAAACCAGACTTGGGCAAAGAAATTTAATTTTATTAATTTTATAAATCATGAGGAAATGTATGCCTTTTCCCTCGATCTATCTCTCGATACATCTGTGTGTACAACAGTGTTTGCGTCTGTTCCTCAGCCAGAGGATCATCAGGGAGGTGGACTCTGTCGGGCAGGTTAGTTCTTTGAGACCCTGAAAGTCCAGACGGTGAGAACAACATCAACATCTGAGCTGGTTCTTCATGAAGCTTCTTCTTCACAGACACGACTCACCTGAGACTCTTCTCCGGTCTTCAGAGTTAGTCTCGTGGTTTAGATTCTGGCGGGAAGGAAGAGTCAAAGCTCTGCTCCGACTCTCGTCTTCCACCTGGAGACGATCTGAACAAACACGACAGTAAAACTTCACTCTGATTTAATGTGTTTGTTTTGTTATTTTCAGAGCCCACTAGAGGGCACTCTTTTCTAAATAACATGTCTGAAAGACTGAATGAAACCTCAGATCATTTTAATCAACTGTGTATATTTTGTGGGATGAAACCAGAGTGTCTGAAAGTCATACATGCTCTCATACACCTGTAATCAAACCTGCATCATCAATCAATCCCGGAAGTCTCCACCTCAAGGGTACTCATTGTGTGTCTAAGTGTAGCAGCTCTTACTTGTTGGCTTGTGTTCTGTGAGGTCATGTGACTCCTCAACACTGGTCGTCATCAAAGATGGAGGATCTTGATGTTGTTGTGTTACTGAAGTGTCCAGTTGTAGCAGCGACACACTTTCAGTCTCTTCACATCTTCTCTCCTGCTGTTGCTGCTCTTTCTCTCCCTCTGTTGATCCAGACTCTCTGTCCTGAACTTCCTTTCTGGCTCCTTCAGAGTCCAGACCTGAGTCTTGGTGTTCCTCAGCCAGAGGATCATCAGGGAGGTGGACTCTGTCGTTCAGGTAAATTCTTTTAGGCTCTGAAAGTCCAGACGGTGAGAACAAAATCAACATCTGTGACTGTGTGTCAGTGTTTTTTTGTGTTTGTTGAAATCAATGTGTGTTTCCCTATGAGCATGTATGTGACTAGGTTTTCGCGTGTGTGTCTGTGAGTGTGTACATGTGTGACTGTGTAAGTCTAGGAATGTGTGACTTTGGCTTTTTTTTGTGTATGGAAACATGTTTGTGTGTTTGTCTGTGTTAGTCAGGGAGCTTGTGTGTGTGACAAATTTTTTTTATGTGTGAAAGTATGTGTGAGTTCATTCATGTGTGACTCTGAGTTTGTGTGACTATGTGTAACTAGTGTTGTGTGTGTGGACTGTGTATGTCTTTTAGAGAGTGTGTGTGTGTGTGTGGGGGGGTGTGTGGGGGTGTGTGTGTGTGTGTTTGTGTGTGTGTGTGGGGGTGTGTGTGTGTGTGTGTGTGGGGGGGGGGGGTGTGTGTGTGTGTGTGTGTGTGTGTGTGTACAGTGTGCCTGTGTGTGTGTCTCAGTATAGCAGATCTTACTTGTTGGTCTGTGTTCTGTGAGGTCATGTGACTTCTCAACACTGGTCGTCATCAAAGATGGAGGATCATGATGTTGTTGTGTTACTGAAGTGTCCAGTTGTTGCAGCGACACACTTTCAGTCTCTTCACATCTTCTCTCCTGCTGTTGCTGCTCTTTCTCTCCCTCTGTTGATCCAGACTCTCTGTCCTGAACTTCCTTTCTGGCTCCTTCAGAGTCCAGACCAGAGTCTTGGTGTTCCTCAGCCAGAGGATCATCAGGGAGGTGGACTCTGTCGGGCAGGTTAGTTCTTTGAGACCCTGAAAGTCCAGACGGTGAGAACAACATGAACATCTGAGCTGGTTCTTCATGAAGCTTCTTCTTCACAGACACGACTCTTCAGAGTTAGTCTCGTGGTTTGGGAGAAGAAGAGCAAGTTTCTGGGAAGTAAGAGTCAAAGCTCTGCTCAGACTCGCGTCTTCCACCTGGTGAAGATCTGAACAAACACGACAGTAAAACAGCTTCACTCGTTTATATCTTCCAGGGTTCTGCTTCATTGGTGCTCCGCCCTCCAACGGCTTCGCTATGGGTTTACCCCGAGGCACCGCCTCGTCTCTGAGAAAGCTTAATGAACTCGCCACCCAGCAGGGGGCAGTACCTTCCTATAAAGGCGGGCAGCACCCGCCGCACTTTCTCCATTTTCAACTCAGCGAGAAAGCTCCTGGTTACAGCATGGCGGACGTAAGCATGAGCGTGGACGTAGACGTGTCTGTGTGTTTAACGTGTGACACCCCCCTGGGGAGGGGGGACACACATGTGCTCTGCTTCGTTTGTCTAGGCCCAGATCACGCGGTTGCGGATTGTGGGGCCTGCCGTATGCTTCCCGAGGAGGTCCGGAAGAGACGGGGAGCATACGAGGCCCGTCGGCGCACGCCGCGTCCTCCAGCCAGGTCGTGGGCCGACTACGACGAGGAGGACGACCGGCGGTGTTATGAGGCGGATCCGAGCACCCTGTTCGGTTCCGAGCCGGGGGACGTCGAAGCGGTCGGGGGAGCCGGGCCGGCTCCTCGCTACCCGCTTGACGCCCTGCCGCGCATATTCACCGCCGCGGCGAACCGCATGGAGGTCGAGCTCCCCCCCGTGCCTCCACTCGCGCCACCACCGTTTACATGCGGAGTGAAGGTCGGGCGGAACGAAGCGCGCAGGCCTGCTGTTCCGGGGGTTATTTGTCCTAAGCTGGACGAAATCTGGGGCTACGCGCGGCGAGGGTCTGCCTCTCCCATGGCTTCAGGGCCTCCCGTAGGATCCTACGGACCCTATTGCCGTGTGGACGGGGTGGACTGGCGGCGCGGTGTCCCGGAGCCCTCGGATACGGTACGTGCCGCCCTCGACCCGGGGGCTCGACTGTGGCCAGGCCGCCCTGTAGCTCTGCCTAGAGCTGAAGACAGGTTGACGGCAATGTTGTTCAACCGATCCTACAAGGGGGGGACGCAGGTGGTCTCCCTCGCGAACAACATGGCTCTCCTGTGCGGTGCGCTCGACAGGCTCACCGTGGACCGAGACGACCTTGGACCTTCGGAGTTGGAGGAAGTCAAGGACTCGGTGGCTGCGCTCCTCCGGATGTCGCGGGCGTACGCGATCCTGGGAGGAGGTCTACGCGACGCTGGACAGCTGGGCCACCGGCACCTGTGGCTAGACCTGGCCACAGCGCTGCCGGAGAGAGACCGGAGGCTCCTCCTGGACGGACCAATTACGGAGGACTCGCTGTTCGGTCCGGAGCTCCGGAACGTCGTGGCCCGGCAGGAGGCAGCGCAGCAGGAGTCGGCGCAGCTCCGCCATCACCTGCATGGGCGTGAGGACGAGGCGCGACGGGGGTCCGGCGCTCGGAGACGGAGAGCCCGTTCGTCGGCCCCATCAGCTGGTGCGGGGGGGAAGCGTCACCAGAGCCAGCCGCCCCAGCAGCACCAGCAGCAACGGCAACAGCCGCGGCAGGCGACGAGCGAGCGTCGCCGGGTTCCGCAGCAGGAGCCGAGGAGCCAGCAGCGGAGCCAGCAGCCGCAGCGGAGCCAGCGGAGGAGGGACCCGCAGCGGCGAGGACGCAGGGGCGTCGAGGCTTCGTCTCGGGGGAGCCCTCCTCCCCCTTACTCTTTCAAAGGGCTTTATGTAAATAAAAACAAAAGAACGTATGACGTTTCTGTGGTTCGTTATGAGAGAGAGGTTGGTAGCGTGCATGTGTTTCCGCCTGTGAGTGTGACGTATTCACAGGCGTCATTAGAAACTTTCGCCGCTAATGCTAAGCTAACATGCTCCGCCGGTCATAGACGGCGTGATTTTCCTCTCATAACACAGTCCGAAGGAGGTTTTAAACCCCTTCGTCCGGGTCATACCGAGACTGCAATAACGGAGTCTGTCCACACGAATGAGGGGCAGACTCCAACCACATGTGTTTTGTTTACAGACGAGCAGAGGTCCGCGAGACCGGCTGAATCAGCTGTGTTTACTTCCGCGTCGACCAGCGCTCGTGCCCGACAGAGCGTGACAGCTGATGAGGTGAGTGGAACTTGTCCGGACATGTCTATGTTAACCGGAGGTTGTTCCTTCCCCCACAGCGCTGTCTACAAACACTGGCACCGTGGAGGACGTCACGTTTGGCGGCGGAGAAGCGCCATGGAACTGACGCAACCTGGTGTTTTTACGCGCGAGTTTTTTCGCCGTTCTGAGACCAGGCGAGGGCGAGGAACTTCCGTCCCGTCTGGTCGATCAACTGGAGAGGTGCGTGGCGGTCGGATCTCACGAGTGACGAACAGGTCGGGACCGCCAGCGGGGCTGGAGAATGTACGGGACCGGGTGAGTGATGCGGTGCCGACGCGCGCGCGACCTAACTCACTTCAGCTCCGGGTTAATTCTCCAGCGCTTTCCTCCACATCGCGGGTTTTGTCAGCTCCGGTGACACTAAGAAGTGCTCAGGGAGTTGGGAAGACTTCCGGGGGGGGAAGGAAACACGCACGACGCGCATCTGAGGTGTCTCACGCGCACTTGCGCGCTTCTCCCACAGAGCCGGCTTTTATGTATGAGAGTGGGGGTTCTAGTGAATCCAACTCGAGTACATGCTCTGTGGATTCAAGAGATAGAGACGCGGCTTGTGTGATGCCCTTTCGTCTACGGCCCGTCCATGGGGGGCGGGCCGGAGGACTACCCAAGGTTCGCCAGGGCTGCGGTTCTGACAGAACATTATTCGGCTTGGAGTCGCCTGGTTTTACTTCTAGGACCCACTTGGCTGGGGGGAGTAATCAGGCGGGGCTATGCGCTACAGTTTGCCCGTCAACCCCCGCGTTTTTCAGGGATTCTCTGGACGCGTATGGTGGAGCAGGAGAAACTATCCTGTCTGAGAAACGAGGTGTCTACTCTGCTGCAGAAGGAGGTCGTAGAACTGGTCCCTGCAGCCGAGATGATGTCAGGGTTTTACTCCCGGTACTTCCTCGTGGCGAAGAAGACCGGGGGTTGGAGGCCCATTCTGGACCTCAGCTATTTGAACAAGTTCATAGCTACCCGCCCGTTTCGCATGTTGACGGTCAAGAAACTGCTTTCAGGTGTATGTCCAGGAGATTGGATGACATCTATCGACCTGACCGACGCGTACTTTCACATACCGATAGTCAAGAGACATCGAAAGTACTTGCGTTTCGCCCTCGAGGGTCGGGTGTTTCAGTACACTCGACTTCCGTTCGGCTACTCTCTGGCACCCAGGACCTTCACCAAGTGTGTGGAAGCGGCAGTGGAGCCTTTGAGAGTGAGTGGGGTAAGGATCTTGACCTATCTGGACGACTGGTTGATCCTTGCCAGGTCAGAGGCAGAAAGTTACGCTCACACACAGAAGGTGTTGAGCCATATTGCCACCCTGGGGTTCACAGTGAACCTCAGCAAGAGCGCTCTGACTCCAGTTCAACAGTTAGTTTACCTGGGGGTACTGTTGAACTCGGAGGAAGGATACGCGCGCCTCCCGGACGTGCGTATCCAGCCCATTCTCCGACTGACAACACAGTTGCTGGAAGCTCGGTGTCACGTGACAACAGCAGGCACTGTTATGTCCCTCCTGGGGCTCATGGCGGCAGCCCACACGGTTGTTCGGCTGGGCTTGCTGCACATGAGGGAGCTTCAGAGATGGTTTGGTCGTCTCAAGCTAGACCTCAAGCGGGAAAGAGGTCGGAAAGTGCGCCTTCCCGCTCGGGTTTTGCAGGACATCCAGTTCTGGAACTCTCACGCCAACCTCAGGCGGAGAGTTCCATTGGGTTGCGTCCTTCGTTACACTCAAGTGTTCACAGACGCTTCCCTGACAGGTTGGGGAGGCACCTCGGGTCAGGCCTATGCCAGTGGGGTCTGGAGCAGTCCGGTGCTCAGACACATAAACTGGCTAGAGCTGAAGGCGATTCACAATGTCCTGCTTCACCTCTCTCCCCAACTGTCACAGTCCAACGTCCTAGTATTTTCAGACAGCTCCACCGCCGTGGCGTACGTAAATCGCCAAGGTGGAGTCAGATCCCCAGCCCTTCTGTGTGTGGCAAGGAAGATTTGGCTGTGGGCGGACTGTCACCTGCTTTCGCTCAGAGCCCAGCACGTCCCGGGCGAGCTGAATGCAGTAGCGGACAGACTGTCGAGGGGGGCCGTCCAGGACGAATGGGGTCTGTCCGAGGCAGTGGCAAGCGAGATCTGGTCTCGATTCGGTCACCCGGTTGCAGACCTCTTCGCCAGCAAGGAGAACTTCAAATGCCCTCTTTGGTTCTCCCTCAGGGCTTTGGACCGCCCCCCACTAGGCGTGGACGCTTTAGCCCATTCGAGGTGGCCGGTCGGTCTGCTGTTCGCCTTCCCTCCTCCGCGGCTCCTTCTCCCCCTGATTCGGAGGACGAGGCGGGGGGGGCTGAGGTTAATTCTAGTGGCACCAGACTCCCCGGGGGCGCTCTGGTTCCCAGAGCTGGTGCGCATGCCGGTGGGGGCCCCGTGGGCCATCCCTTGGGGCCCCGCTGCCCTGTGTCAGGCGGGGGGGACACTGACAGCGCCCCCGGTGCTGGGCCGGCCTCTCAAGGTGTGGCTCCTGCACGGGACGAGCTGATCGGGACCCTGGACCCGGACGTTCTCCACACGCTGGAGAACGCCCGGGCCCCTTCAACACGTAGGCTTTATGCCTCAAAGTGGGGGATATTCTCCCGCTGGTGTTCAGACAGGTCCTTGGACCCCAGCTCTTGTTTGGTCTCCGCTATCCTGTCTTTCCTGCAACATTTGCTGGATAACGGGCGGACTGTGGCGACACTGAGAGTGTTCGCATCAGCCATAGCGACGAGGCACGTCGGTTTTGAGGGTGCTTCGGTTCGCGCCCACCCTTTGGTGGCGCGTTTCCTGCGGGGTGCCTGCAGGCTTCGACCTCCTGCAAGGCCTTCCAGCCCTCAGTGGGATCTCCAGTTGGTACTGGACTCTCTCACAGGGCCGACCTTCGAGCCTCTTGACCAAGTCCCATTGGATATCTTGTCTTTCAAGGTATCGCTCCTTCTGGCACTAACAACCACGAAGAGAGCAAGTGAGCTTTGTGCCCTCTCCATTAGCCCTGAGTGTCTTTCCTTTGGCGTCGAGGAGTCTTCGGTGTCTTTGCGTCCTAACCCAGCGTTCCGCCCGAAGATTCTGAGTTCCTTGTTCCGGGCGACGACCTTCACGCTGCGGGCCTTTCACCCGCCGCCTCACTCGGACCCGGGTCAGGAGCGTCTCCACCTGTTGTGTCCAGTGAGGGCGTTGGCCTGTTACTTGCGGCGGGTGGCCGAGTTTAGGCGCTCTGATGCCCTTTTTGTCTGCCACGGTAGATGCCGGCGGGGAGAGGCGCTCTCCCCCCAGAGGTTCTCTCATTGGGTGAGATCGGCCATTATCCGTGCCTACCGAGCAGCGGGTGGATCCGCTCCTAGCGGTCTGAGGGCACATTCCACCCGTGGCGTGGCAGCCTCAGTGGCTCTTTTGCGGGGTGTGGCAGCAGAGGATATCTGCTCTGCTGCCTCTTGGGCGTCCACGTCTACCTTCGCTAAGGCCTATCTCCTCGACGTAACGGCGGGATCAGTAGCTCATACTGTCTTGAGCGCTGTTGTGCCCCCCTCAGGGCCCACGGCTCAAGTGGGATTGGGCCCTGGGCCGGCGGGGCCCTAGTGATGCTGCTCCAGGAGCGGCGTCCAGCTGGGGGTACATTTATCCCGTCAGGCTTCGCCTTTTGGGTAAACCCATAGCGAAGCCGTTGGAGGGCGGAGCACCAATGAAGCAGAACCCCTGAGTTATCTATTATAACCTCAGGTTCTGCGAGTTGGTGCGAAGCCCTCCAACCTCGTCGCCCAGCGGCCGCCCTTCTCGCTGAGTTTTCAGTTGGAGAAAGTGCGGCGGGTGCTGCCCGCCTTTATAGGAAGGTACTGCCCCCTGCTGGGTGGCGAGTTCATTAAGCTTTCTCAGAGACGAGGCGGTGCCTCGGGGTAAACCCATAGCGAAGCCGTTGGAGGGCTTCGCACCAACTCGCAGAACCTGAGGTTATAATAGATAACTCAGGGGTTTTGTGTTGATAAAGTGAAAGTTTTTTCATCTTATTTACCGTGTTTGTTTTGTTATTTCCAGAGCCCACTAGAGGGCACTCTTTTCTAAATAACATGTCTGAACGACTGAATGAAACCTCAGATCATTTTAATCAACTGTGCATATTTTGTGGGAGGAAACCAGAGTGTCTGAAAGACATACATGCTCTCATACACCTGTAATCAAACCTGCAACCTGTTGTGACTGTGTGTTGTTATCATGTTGTGGTGAAGATGAAATATAAATAAAGCAGCAAACACACCTTCACATTTCTCCTGGACAGAGTTGACATGTGTCTCCATCAGAACATCTTCTTCACCTTCCTCACAAGAACCTTTGACTGACATGAATAAATGTGGATCAAACTTTTGAATTTGATTATTTGTATCCTTTTATTTGACATACATTTCATTCAATACTCTTTGATTGACATGTGTGGGTCATTGTTTTATTTATTATTTGAATTTTCAATGCACAAAAATCAGTATCGACTTTTCAATAAACAGTTAAATATCACAAAACCTATTTTTAATATTAATGTAATTGTCTCCCTAATGAAATCTGTCTGGTGTCTATTGGTATTTTTTGGTTTATTTTCCATACAGACAAAAGCAATAACACACATGTCAATCAATCACAAAGTGTCAATAGTCAGACCATTTACATTAGTAAATGATCTTAAGCCCCGCCCACTGAAAACACTCAGTTCTTCTGTGATTAGTCAAGCATCAGGGTGTGTCAACATGCATCATCAATCATGGAAGTCTCCACCTCCAAGGGACTTATTGTATAAACAAAGCGAGGCATGATTACAGCTGGCTGGAGGAGGAGTGAAGCCATTATTACGTCATAATGGACTCCGCTCTTGTAACCTCTCTCGATTTCAGACCGGGGAGAACTTTATAAAGTAATAACTTTAAAACAGTGAGTCGTAACAGACTTTGTCTTGTTAGCGCTCCTGTGTGGATTAACTAGACAACTTATTTCTAGACCAGAGAGAATCTTTAGCTATTTTAATCTAACGTGAACAACACATCAGTTTAGCGACCATCGCTTGTCATTTTAAATAAACTGAAAACTGAAACTGAATCGATAAACAGCAAGATTTGTTTTAGTGAAGGAAAAAAACAAGAAACACAAGATCCTTCTTTTGTGTAGAAGGTTCTTGTACAAGTCTAACTAGTCTACGTTACAAACAGGAAGTCGCACATACCTTGTTTTGTCGCCTGTTTTTCCTCATCGAATTTTCCTTTCGTTTTAATAAATGCTGAAAAGACAAATAAAACTCAGAACTTTTATTCTCTGGCGGGTTATATAGACACGTGTTACGTTTTTAATACTCTCGTCAATAAATGCAGAGATACTAGTAAAATAGAACAAAAAATCGTTTTTCCAAGTTAATGTGTGTGTCTTGACCTTGACCTTTAAGTTTCCTCCGGGACAGGAAGCCCACGATAAGAAGCAGAAATATGAGCAACAGAACGCCAGACGCATGCACTTGTTTTTCTGGAAAATATATTTTTGAAAAACATCTTGATTTCAGTGATATTTAGTCCAACACACTGACCTGGGAAACACTTGTTTGCTGTGAAAACAGCTTGATCCTGGTTCAGGGGGGACCTCACGTGGCAGGTGTGCACGCTCTCGTCATGCTGGTCCTGCAGCTGAATCATCAGGTTGGAGCCCAGATGTTTGGTTCCGTTGGAGCTCCACTCAAAGTTGAGAAACTGAGGGCGACTGAAGTTTGCTGTGCAGACCAGCTTTGCCAGGAGTTCACCCTGAAGCTCACAGTGAACGTTTGTGTTGGACACTTTGTCTGGATGACACACAAACACACAGAGAAGACGACATCAGCACTATTAGCACTGAAGGTGACATGATGGATCATGGTGTTTGCAGATGATATAGTGATTTGTAGTAAGAGTTGATACAGAAATAGTTAGAAACTATTTTAAAGAAGAAAGTCCAGGAGTAAATGTTTGTTATTGTAAACAGACGTAAGAGTAACTAACCTATAACCTCCCGATGATACACAATATTTTCAATCTGGTTCTTCTTATTTAGGAACCAAACCTCCAACTCATATTCCCCGCTGTCCTCGAACTGTGCGTCTCTGATCCGGAGCTCTGCAGAAACCCGGTCCAGCTGAACTCTGTCCTTGTACGAGCCGTATTCTTGTTGCTCTCTGCCGTTGAACGTGACAATTTCTCTGCCGTTGAGCATCCAAATTATATTCTCTAGACGACCAAAGGCGGGCGGCTTGATGTGGATCTCCTGACCCTTCAGGATATATTGGATCTCCTCTGCTGCCGCTGAGAACAAGTGGAGGAGAAACAGACTGAGCTGTGTCTTCAGATAATTATAACTATTACATTATAAATCTATAAACTAGTGATGGTCTGATGAAGCTTCTAGACGCAGTGACAATCATATCATTATATCAGAGTCCACTAGTAACTGTTTTAATAAACTTCACATTTTTAAACTGATGGCGCCACCTACTGACCTCTAAAAAACATAACACTGTTTCATGAAGCTTCATCAGACCATCACTACTATAAATATAATATTTTTACTATGACCAGGTGTACTTTTTCCCTCTGGAATTATCGTCTTTATCTCCCCATAATAAAGAAATGTAACTGATTATTATGAATTAATTATCCATAATAAGTTTTCAAATATTCATGTGAACTTGCTTTAGATTCTCTTGGGTCATAAAGGTGTTTGTCCAGGTGGAACATGTTGAACGTCTACACGCCTGTGTACTTGTTTCAGTTTAACTTGAGTGACGGGGAGCAAAGTTTGAGTCTGGCTGATTATTTATTGTCACGTTGATCTCATGAACACACACTTCAACACAACTGATGAAAGAGTAGAAACCACTCATGAAGGTCTGACGACCACAGGAAACAGATGACAGGAGACAGAACGAACGTACATTTCCAAAGACAGGAATCAAAGATGTTACCTCGGCTTTGCTAGATCAACTAAAATAAACTTTCATGGTGTCCGCTGAAACAAAATGAACATTTTATTTAGAAGTATTGTGAATGATTTTTGACAGTTTTCTGTGTGAGATCTTAAAATGCTGTATGGCGTTTTAGATCTTTAACTGGAACAGACTTTTTTCTTTAGATAGACATATCGAACTTTATTGATAAGGAAGTCTTTTCCTTCGGGAACTTGTTTTTCCAAATAGCAATACACAGCAATACAGACGATAATTAATACAAAATAACAATAAGAACAAGAAGAAAGTTTCTATGAAAAGAAAGTACGAGATGATAAGATAAAGTAGTTTGTCCAGTGATCTCCTCTCAGCAACTGTCACCAGTGAGTCCAGCTTCAACCACAGAGCCAGCCCTCCTGATCAACCTGTCCAACCTGTTGACACTCCTCTTGGACACATTTCCACCCCAACACACCACAGCATAGAACAGGACACTGGCCACCACAGACTGGTAGAACATGCAGAGGAGCTTCTTGCAGATGTTAAATGATCGAAGCCTCCTGAGAAAGTACAGTCTACTCTGAACTTTCTTATATACATGGTCTGTGTTGCAGGACCAGTCCAGTTTACTGTCCAGCCACACACCGAGGTACTTATAGTTGACTATCTCCACCTGGTGGCCTGAGATGTTTGAGGACCAGCCGCTCCAGTGTCTTCATCAGCTGTGAAGTCAGTGCAAGCGGTCTGTAATTGTTCAGCTCGCATAGCCGGATCTTTTTCGGGACTGGATCGATACAGGTCTTCCACAGGGTTGGTACTTTCCCCAGCCGTAGACTGAGGTTGAGCTGGAGCAGCTCAGCTAGTTCAGCAGTGCAGGTCTTTAGCAGTCAAGCAGACACCTTGTCAGGACCAGCAGCCTTCCCTATACGAATCTTACGAAGAGTATGATCATATACCTCTGGGAAGCGATTGTGTTGAGCTGACGGGGGCACAAGAAGGTGGGGCAGGTTCTAAAGTGGGCAGCAGTGAGGGTGAGGTGACCTGCTCAAACCTGTTGAAAAAGTGGTTTAGACTGTTTGCCTCCTCCACCATGTCCACTGCAGTCAGAGAGGACTTGGTCTTGTGTCCAGTGATGGTTTTAACACCACCCCAGACCTCTCTTATTTGTTCCCCACTCATCTTCATCTCCAATCTTCTCCTGTAGGTGTCCTTTGCCTTCCTCAAGAATCGCTTCACCTCCTGCTGAAAGCCACCTTATTCCTGTTAAGGACATCCTTGACCTCCTTTGTTACCCACGGTTTATTATTAGGGTAACAGCAAACAGTGTTAGCAGGGGCGACAACATCTAAGCATAGATTTCAATAATCTGTTAGACAGTGTGTCTGACCCTCGATGTCCTCACCATAAGTCTTCAGCCGCACATCCCAGTTTTTGATGGCGTCCCCACAGCTGATGTTCACTTTCTGATCGTCCTAGTGGTCACAGTCTGTATCTGTACCAGAGGAGTGTACTGTGACTGAAGCTGGACCAGGTTATGATCAAACCTTCCAAGAGGAGAAGGAGGTTTGGTTCTGTACGCGTCCTTCTAGTAGTAATAAAGAAGGTCAATTGTCCTGTTATTCCTGGTGGGACAATCCACAACCTGGTGGAAAGTAGGCAGTGTAGAGTCCAGGTTGGCATGATTAAAATCTCCAGAGATGATTATAAATGCGTCAGGATGTTGATTCTGAAGTCTAGATATCATTGTGTGGATCTTCTCACAGGCAGATGGAGCCGCAGCACTCCAGCAATCACACAGAATTTAGACACACAGCACGATCACGTGACTGAACTCGCTCATAGTTCTAAATCCTGACAAGACAAGACTTTCTTCACAGTAACATGTCCCGGGCTACTCCAGCGTTTATTCATGTACATGATCAGACCTCCTCCTCGGCACTTCCTGCAAGAGCGTGCGTCTCTGTCCGCTCTTACGGTGCTGAAGCCCGGCAGGTCCACATGTGCGTCCGGAGTCAGCTGAGTGAGCCACGTCTCTGTGAAGATCAACAAGCTGCTCTCTTGGTAGATCCGCTGGTTGTTGAGGGCAGACAGCTCGTCAATCTTGTTTGTCAATGAATAGACGTTCCCCATTGTGATAGTAATTTATCTTCTGGTTTCATGTTTAATTAGTTTAATCTTCAAATGCATAACAAAATAACCCTTTTTTTAGGGTTTGTTCTGAAGTATTTTGCATTTAGTTTGTATTATTTGTTCACAAGAGTGAGTAGTTCTTGTCAACGATGGAGAAAATTGTAATGCTACATGCTAGTCAATGTAAGTGCTAACATGCTAATGACAGCTAACAATCAAATCCTAAATCACACAATGGCTGATTGTGTGGCCTGCCGAGCGCTTCCAACGGCCACTTGACATCTCCTCCTGTCATCTGACAGATCATGGGCTGATTATGATCAGGAGGACAACTGGCGGTGTTATGAGACGGATCCCAACACCCTGTTCTGCTCTGCCAGTTTTTTCCATATTTTGCGAGAAATTCAGGAATATGGCCGGAATATCATCGAGCAGGACCTCTTGGACACAGTCGGGCATGATGTGGCAGAGCAAGTGTAGCTTCAGCTGAGTGTTTCAGGTGTCATCTGCTGTGCAGCCACCGAAGCTGCAACAGCTGTGGGTAAGTAAGTAAGTAATTTATATTTGTAGAGCACTTTTCCAGACCAGGGTCACAAAGTGCTTAAACAATCAAAACAATACTCAATAAAATATATACTTAAAAGGTCAAGATAACACTGACAACAATACAGGAGCCTGCACAAATAAGATCTCCTCCTTCTATAAAATACACTTATTAAGGACATGAAATGCATTATTCTTATGTTGTTGTTATGAGAGAGTTACTGGCAGAGGGCGCAACTTCCAGCCTGTGAGAGTAACTTACCTGCATGTGCTAAGTTATCATTTACCGCTGCTCAGAGCCTGCAAGGTTTTTCCTCTCACCACATTACTTAAAGTGTTGTCTCACACCTTAGTCCGTTCTTTAATAGCTGGGTCTGTCGTCACAGATGAGGGACAGACCCCGATCACTGTCTTTCATTGCCCGTTTAGGGGGGTCGGGGGGCGGGAAGTAGAGGGAAGTAATCAGGCAGGACTATGCGCTCTAGTTTGCCCGTCAACCCCCACGATTCTCCAGGATTCTCTGGACACGCGTTGCGGGGCACTGTTTTGAGCGCTGCCGTTTTATCGGCTTCTAACATGTGACATTTACTCAAACAACTTAATATATTTTTAATTTAGCCACTAATTTACTTGTTCATTGTCTTCAATCTTAACTGAGCACTATGTGATCAGGTTTAATGATTAAAGGCAATTATGTTTTATCAAGAAGAACTTTGATTCAGCTCATGGTCATAAACTGTTAGTGTGATCGAAGGTAAACTTAAATGGGTAGTAATGGCAACACATACTACTGATTAGATTTTTATCTTCTGTCCTTCCTTAAAATTGATTAAACTTCATTTGAAATATTTATATATATTTGGTGTTTCAAATCAAGTGAATTATATGTTTAAAATTATTATTATTATTTTGGTTGTAGATTTGTTTCAAATAATTTTGGATCCGTTTTCCTGGCCAGCTTATTTCATTACTGTCATATTTTCTACTAAGTCACCTGACACACACAAATTGAATAAATGCACATAGTGTGTGTATTTTATGCTGCTTTAAGAAAAACATTTTAAATGCTTTCTAATGGCTTGTATTTCAAGTCATAGAAAAATATAATGGTCACATTAATAATAAAAGTATTTTCTAAACATGATGCTATAGACTTTCAATTTTTTTTAGATGTAATATAATCTGTTTATTTCAGCACAGAGAAAATGAAAAGGAATAGTTGACTATTGTCTGATTGTTCCCATCAGTCGTAGTAACGTGATGCTTTCACCTCAACAATAAACTGAACTGGTCCACACACATCAACGCCGTGTATAAGAAGGGCCGAAGTCGCCTCCACCTCCTGGGGAGACTGAGGTCCTTCGGAGTGTGCAGACCACTTTTAAGGACCTTCTATGACTCCGTGGTAGCCTCTGCTATCCACTACGCTGTGGTCTGCTGGGGAGCAGGCAGCACGGACCGGGACAGGAAGAGACTGAACAGGCTGGTCACGAGGGCCGGCTCTGTCCTGGGGCCGCTCGCTGGACTCGGTGGAGGAGGTGGGAGAGAGGAGGACACTCTCCAGACTATCCTCCATCAGGGACAACGCTCTTCACCCACTGCACCTGACCGTGGAGGAGCTGGCCAGCTCCTTCAGTGGCAGGCTCAGGCACCCCCAGTGTAGGACGGAGCGTTATAGAAGGTCCTTCATCCCAACTGGTGTCAGGATATTTAACTCTCTACTTTAAATATCCTGATGCTAATCCGTAGTGTGTTTTTCTTCTTGTGTGTTTTATTTTATTTTTTGTTTTTATTTTTATTTTATTTTATTCTATTGTATTTTGTTAATGGTGTTAAATTTCTGATTTTGTAAATAATTTGTATATTTTTAAGATCGTTTTTATTTTATTTTGTATTATCTCTTTTATTATTGCCTTGCACTTCATTTTTTTCAACTGTGCTGTTGTAAAAGTGTGTTTCCCCTCTGGGGATGTATAAAGATTTTCTATCTATCTATCTTTCATTCACATCAGTTTGACTAAATCTGCTCACTTTTTTAACAAACTTCACTGCAGAGTCTTCACACACATCATTGAATCAGAGAAACACAAACACTGCATTGTAATAACAAAATCACTTCCTCCTCGCTGAGGAAACACGTTCCGAGTCTGAAGCAGAAGAAGAAGAAGAAGAAGAAGAAGAGCTTCCATCCCTCCATTGCTTTGTATTCATCAACTCATTCTTGCTTTTCAGTCTTTCTGCACAAGTTCATCAGCCTTAGTTCAACTGTTTTGTGTCGACAGGTATTGTCCGAGTGTGCAGGTGGATTCTGGGCGTGTCCAAGTGAGCGAGTGAAAGTCCAACTTAAGCCACAAATGATTTACTTGAGCAGCAACTTACAGTTTCACTTTCGTGACTCAAGGCCTTGGGGCCAAATCTAGACAGTTGTTCTTGAAGTCGGTTTTAAATTACATTAAATATTAATTTGAACACGCATATTTGAAGTACTGTAATGGTGGGGTTTGAAAAGTTTAATTGTTAACATGTTTAGTTAAGATTTTACGAAGGTCCGTGAAGAAGTTTGACAAGTTTTGTTATTGGAGACCAGCTTTAGCTGTGGCCCACAGCACCCTATTCGGCATAATCAATAATGTTGATAAACCTCTTACACTCTCCGTCTGCGAACGCTACATTTGGTGTCAGAAGTGATAAACTACTCGCCGTTCTGACTTTTTTCAAGATGCCATGTTGTTCACATGTTCAAGCAACACATGAGACCAACAGCCGATGACACACACTATGACTTTAGTGGCGGCACAGGATGCAGTGGAGGTTCTCGCTCCTGCTGAGGAACATGTAGACTCAACGTCAGTGACACCAAGTCCACTCTCTCTCGAGGTTTTCTCCCATTCCAAATGAATCTTGAGATCCATTTATCCCATGTAGAATTTATTTTTGTCTCAATCGTGGGTGATATGCTTTAACAGCCTTGGGAGGATATTCATTTTAACTATATCTATTCTGCTGCCGAAGTCAAAGTTGAACACGGACCAGCGGTTTAAGTCTTTTTTAATAACTTCGTTGATTTTTTTTATATCAGATTATAATATAATATTATTAATGTAATTTTATTAATAATCATTTTTATTTATTGAAATAAAATGTATTATTAATAATACATTTACTTGTAAATATCTGTTTAGGTTTTCCCATTTTTGCTTGACAACCCCTCACAACACTGTGTAATGTGACTCCTGAGGAAAATGTACTGCCCACCACCGCGTTAAACAACATTTTATTTTATTTAATTGTTAGATGGAATTGCAGGTGAGGCGACTACAAAAGTTGAATTTAAAATCAAGTTTAATGTTGTCAAAATAAAAAAAACAACTGCTCTATTATCACATGAGTTTATCCACCATTTATCTTGACTTGACGCATGAGTCACAAAGTGTAGATCAGTACAACACAACTGACACACACAAGGGACACAACCGTACATACACCAACCACTTTTCACTCACTTCATCTGAAAAAAAATAAAACAACATATAAAACATTTTTGTTAAAAACTAAATGTCTGAGGGGCAGCAGGAAGATACAGGTCTGGTTGAACCTGAATGTGCTGGTAAAGCTGTGAGAATGAACAACTGTACAACAACTCAAGTGAGCTCTGAGTTCAATTGGGTTGTTGTGACTTGTTGTGTCTCCAAGGTCTGGATCCCTCTGACCTCTCTGGTCCTGAACTGTGGGTCAAAGTCTCTTTAGGGATTTGGGATTTATGTTTATGTTAGAAGAGTGAGTCTTCTCTGTTGCCTAATTCAGCCTCAAAAAAATCTTCATCTTCATCTGATGTTTCCTCAGCTGGGACTCTCTCCTCTCTGACTCCTTCAGAGTCCACACCAGAGTCTTGGTGTTCCTCAACCAGAGGATCATCAGGGAGGTGGACACTGTCAGGCAGGTTAGATCTTTGAGACCCTGAAAGTCCAGACGGTGAGAACAACATGAACATCTGAGCTGGTGTGTGTGACTTTTCTCCTATAATACTTGAGTGTAGCAGCTCTCACCAGTGTGATTGTGCTCTGTGAGGTCACATGATCCCTCCTCCGTCTCCTCAGGTCTTCTCTCCTGCTGTTGGTCGTCACTAGCATGACTTCCTCCCTCCTTTCTCTCTCCATCTGATGTTTCCTCAGCTGGGACTCTCTCCTCTCTGGCTCCTTCAGAGTCTACACCAGAGAAACTTTTATTCATTGGGGGTTATATAGAAACGTGTAATGTTTTTAATACTCTTGTCAATAAAAACAGAGATAAAATTCTTCTTTCAATTCACTTTCTAATGTTTAAATAAAGAGGTGAGCTATACAAGACTAGTTTATTTCTTTACTTATAAGTAGTTGTTATTATAGATGTTGAACTGGTAGAAAAGTGTCACAAACTTTCTGTTCATCACAACTTATTAAAGGACATAAAACATCACAATACTAATAACATATGTCTTCTCTCTCACGTGTTGAAAACTTACCACCTGAAGTTTCTCTTTCTCGTCTCGGGTGCACTGGTTGAGATGAGCGTGTGGAATCGTGATGCTGTGCTGATGGAGTCGGACTGCCCCCCTGGACCTGACGCTGGGTCTGGTGGTGGGTCGGGTTCGGATGATTCATCTGACCTTGGTGAGGGCCGTCCCGTCCTTTCTTTCTGGATCGTCGCTTGTTACGTCGCTTATGTTCACGCTGATACTGGGAATGTGAGCGTCTGGCCGACTTAGAAGACGGAGATGCTTCCTCACGGAGAGTGTGGAGGTCTCGACGCCGGTTACGAGAAGACCCCGGCGGCACTGCTCGTACATGACAGACATTAATGGCAAGAGCTGTGACTCTGTGTTTGTGAGAGTGTGCGTCTCTGTGTGTTTGTGTATTTGACTGTGTATTTGACTGTGTGTGTGTGTGTGTGGGTGTGTGGGTGAGTGTGTGTGTGTCTTCTCACCTATGATACTGACACTTGAGTGTAGCAGCTCTCACCTGGTCTTCTCTCCTGCTGTTGGTCGTCACTAGCATGACTTCCTCCCTCCTTTCTCTCTCCATCTGATGTTTCCTCAGCTGAGACTCTCTCCTCTCTGGCTCCTTCAGAGTCCAGACCAGATACACTTTTATTCTCTGGCAGGTTATATAGAAACGTGTTATGTTTTTAATACTCTTGTCAATAAATACAGAGATAAAATTGTTGCTTCAATTCACTTTCTAGTGTTCACCCTTGATCCTCTGTCCTTGTCTGTGACTAAGTATGTGACTGTGTGTGTGTGATTGTTTGCGTCTCTGTTTATGTGTATTTTACTGTGTGCATTTGTGTGAGTCAGTGTCTCTTTGTATGAGTTTGAGTGTGTCATGGACTGTGTGTCAGTGGGTTTTTGTGTGTGTGTGTGTGAATACATGTGTTTTCCATCCATCCATCCATCTATCCATCCATCCATCCATGTTCTTAACTAAGTTTGTTTGTGTGTGTCCGTTAGTGTGTGTCAGTTTTCTGTGTGGAAATGTGTTTGTGTGTCTGTGTGTGTTTTAGACTGTGATCATGTTTATTTTAGTCTGTCAGCCTGTGTGTGTGACAACGTTTTTTTTATGTTTGTCTGTGAGTTTGTGTGTGTGTGTGTGTCTGTGAGTATGTGTGTCTCAGTGAAGCAGCTCTTACTTGTTGTCTTGTGTTCTGTGAGGTCATGTGACTTCACAACGCTGGTCGTCATCAAAGATGGAGGATCATGATGTTGTTGTGTTACTGAAGTGTCCAGTTGTTGCAGCGACACACTTTCAGTCTCTTCACATCTTCTCTCCTGCTGTTGCTGCTCTTTCTCTCCCTCTGTTGATCCAGACTCTCTGTCCTGAACTTCCTTTTTGGCTCCTTCAGAGTCCAGACCAGAGTCTTGGTGTTCCTCAGCCAGAGGATCATCAGGGAGGTGGACTCTGTTGGGCAGGTTAGTTCTTTGAGACCCTGAAAGTCCAGACGGTGAGAACAACATCAACATCTGAGCTGGTTCTTCATGAAGCTTCTTCACGACACACCTGAGACTCTTCTCCGGTCTTCAGAGTTAGTCTCGTGGTTTGGGAGAAGAAGAGCAAGTTTCTGGGAAGGAAGAGTCAAAGCTCTGCTCAGACTCTCGTCTTCCACCTGGAGATGATCTGAACAAACACGACAGTAAAACAGCTTCAGTCGTTTATATCTTCCAGGGTTTTGTGTTGATAAAGTGAGAAGTTTTTATCTTATTTAGCGTGTTTTTGTATTAATTCCCAGAGCCCACTAGAGGGCACTCTTTTCTAAATAACATGTCTCAACGACTGAATGAAACTTCAGATCACGTTAATCAACTGTGTATATTTTGTGGGAGGAAACCAGAGTGTCTGAAAGACATACATGCTCTCATACACCTGTAATCAAACCTGCAACCTGTTGTGACTGTGTGTTGTTATCATGTTGTGGTGAAGATGAAATATAAATAAAGCAGCACACACACCTTCATCTTTCTCCTGGACAGAGTTGACATGTGTCTCCATCAGAACATCTTCTTCACCTTCCTCACAAGAACCTTTAACTGACATAAATAAATGTGCATTAAACTTTTTAATTTGATTATTATGATCATTTTTCTGACATACATTACATTCACATACTCTGTGATTGACATGTGTGGGTCATTGTTTTATTTATTATTTGATTTTTTTAAATGCACAAAAATCAGTATTTACTTTTCAATAAGCAGTTAAATATAAAAAATTAAAAAAAAGTTTTTTTTCATGTAATATCTCTTTTATGAACCTCTCGTTCGCCCAGATTTCAGACGGGGGAGAACTTTATAAAGTAATAACTTCAAAACAGTGAGTCGTAACAGACTTTGTCTTGTTAGCGCTCCTGTGTGGGTTAACTAGACAACTTATTTCTAGACCAGAGAGAATCTTTGGCTATTTTAACGTAAACATCACGTCAGTTTAGCGACAATCGCTTGTCATTTAAAATAAACTGAAAACTGAAACTGAATTGATAAACAGCAAGATTTGTCTTGGTGGAGAAAAAAAACAAGATCAAAGATCAAAGACCTTCTTTGTGTAGAAGGTTCTTGTACAAGTCTAACTAGTCTACGTTACAAACAGGAAGTCACACATACCTTGTTTTGTCGCATGTTTTTCCACATCGAATTCTCCTTTCATTTTAAAAAATGCTGAAAAGACAAATGAAACAGACTCAGAACACTTTTGCGGATTATATAGAAACATGTTATATTTTTAATACTCTCGTCAATAAATAAAGAGATAAAATTGTTGTTTCAATTCACTTTCTAAAGTTTAAATTAAGAGGTGAGTTATACAAGACTAGTTTATTTCTTTACTTATAAGTAGTCGTTATTCTACATGTTGAACTCGTAGAAAAGTGTCACAAACTTTCTGTTCATTACAACTTATTAAAGGACATAAAACATCAAAAACTAGTTTTTCCAAGTTTCCTAGTTTGTCTTGACCTTGACCTTTAAGTTTCCTCCGGGACAGGAAGCCCACGATAAGAAGCAGAAGGATGAGCAACAGAACAACGACGATCGGGGCGATGGACGGATGCACTTGTTTTTCTGGAAAAGATTCTTTAAAACAACATCTTGATTTCAGTGATATTTAGTCCAACACACTGACCTGGGAAACACTTGTTTGCTGTGAAAACAGCTTGATCCTGGTTCAGGGGGGACCTCACGTGGCAGGTGTGCACGCTCTCGTCATGCTCGTCCTGCAGCTGAATCATCAGGTTGGAGCCCAGATGTTTGGTTCCGTTGGAGCTCCACTCAAAGTTGAGGAACTGAGGGCGACTGAAGTTTGCTGTGCAGACCAGCTTTGCCAGGAGTTCACCCTGAAGCTCACAGTGAACGTTTGTGTTGGACACTTTGTCTGGACGACACACAAACACATAATGGATCATGGTGTTTGCAGATGATATAGTGATTAGTAGTAAGAGTTGATACAGAAATAGATAGAAATTATTTTCAAAGAGTTACCTCATGTAGAAAGTGCAAAAACAAACTAAAGCTAATATACATGTATTTATTGCAGTAGATATATGATATAAGTATCAGTGCCATCACAAAATTGAATAGTTCAATTAATTTATTGGGTTTTTTTAAGCACAGATTTGTTTTTTATTTAATTTTAATTGGTGTGAATTTAAACGTTAACAGCGAGTGGCTCATTGCTCGATTGGATTAGTCTGATAAGATGGCTCTATTAAAGCATATATATTTTGAATTTGCAAACAAAAAGAAAATGTATTTAAAATATTTATTTTTGAATAATTTGAATTTGAACATCTATGTATAATTTACAGCTTTTTACTACAAATGATTATATTAAATTGCTCAATAGAAAAATATACCTTTCAATACATCAATTATTAAATTACATTATTTAAGAAAACATGAATTATATAATGAGTCAAAACAACATTTTAGTGAAAAAAGTATACATCTTATAACATTTTAAACTTCTAAAATCAACCAGTCAATATTCTGATGGCACTGATATACTTCCATATATAGACCCAGCACTTAAGAGTAGAACCAACCAAACACAGACCACATTCTCCTGCATGTGTCAAGAGTTTGTAATTCAATGCAATAAAGAGTAAGATTTCCAATGAGTTCAGGGAGAGGGATTGAGACTAAGAGGGTGTCGTCAAACAATGTAGTAAGAAAGTGAGTCTGAAAGTTATTTAATTGAGTTAGGAGACTAGTTGTTTAATGTTGTTGGATTCAAGGTCATCATAACGTTCAAATAAGGAACAGAAAAGTGAAATTAAAATTCCATGAGTAAAAGTTTGTTATTGTAAACAGACTTAAGAGTAACTAACCTATAACCTCCCGATGATACAGTATGTTTTCAATCTGGTTCTTCTTATTTAGGAACCAAACCTCCAACTCGTATTCCCCGCTGTCCTCGAACTGTGCGTCTCTGATCCAGAGCTCTGCAGAAACCTGGTCCAGCTGAACTCTGTCCTTGTACGAGCCGTATTCTTGTTGCTCTCTGCCGTTGAACGTGACAATTACTCTGCCGTTGAGCATCCAAAATATATTCTCTAGACGACCAAAGGCGCGCGGCTTGATGTGGATCTCCTGACCCTTCAGGATATATTGGATCTCCTCTGCTGCCGCTGAGAACAAGTGGAGGAGAAACAGACTGAGCTGTGTCTTCAGATAATTATAACTATTATAGTATAAATCTATAAACTAGTGATGGTCTGATAAAGCTTCAAGAAGCAGTGTCATTATATCAGAGTCCACTAGATGGCGGTCTCTGTGCTATTTTCCTCGGTTTCGAACAACTGTTTTATTGAAACATCACATCACTTTAAAACTGATGGCGCCACCTACTGACCTCTAAACAACATGGCACTGTTTCATGAAGCTTCATCAGACCATCACTACTATAAATATAATATTTTTACTATGACCAGGTGTACTTTTTCCCTCTGGAATTATGGTCTTTATCACCCCATAATAAAGAAATTGAACTGATTATTACTGAAGTAATTATCCATAATATGTTTTCAAATATTCATGTGAACTTGCTTTATATTCTCTTGAGTCATAAAGGTTTTCCTCCAGGTGGAACATGTTGAACGTCTACAACACACCCGGATGTCATCCAGGATGACAGTAGTTTGTTCAGTGATCTCCTCTCAGCGACTGTCACCAGTGAGTCCAGCTAGAACCTTAAGTTACAAAACAAATACTAATACTAATCAAATATTTTTTCTTTAAAATCTTTCACCAAATATGTTGTCCCGGCTGAGAACAGGGGTCAACAATGTTTATTTTTATTTCGGCTTCTAACATGTGACATTTACTCAAACAACTTAATGTGTTTTTCCTTTAACCAGTACTTTCCTTGTTCATTGTCTTCAATCTTAACTGAGCACGATCTGATCAGGTTTAATGATTTAAGGCAATTAAGTTTTATCAAGAAGAACTTTGATTCAGCTCATGGTCATAAACTGTTAGTTTGATCAAAGGTATAATACAATGAGTAGTCATAGAAACACATACTAGTGATTAGATTTTTATCTTCTTTCCCTCCTTAAAATATATATATATATATTTGGTGTTTAACTTCAAGTGAATTATTTCAAGTCATAGAAAAATATAATGAACACATTAAGAATAAAAGTATTTTCTAAACATGATGCACAAGAGTTTTTAAAATATTTTAGATGTAATATAATCTGTTTATTTCAGCGCAGAGAAAGTGAAACGAAATCATCGACTATTGTCTAATCGTTCATTCACATCAGCCTCCCGAGTCTTCACACACCTGAGACAGGTGCAGTCATTGAATCAGAGCAACACAAACACCTCATTGTAATAACAAAGTCACTTCCTCCTCGCTGAGGAAACACGTACCGAGTCTGAAGCAGAAGAGAAGAAGAAGAAGAAGAAGAGCTTCCATCCTTCCACTGCTTTGTATTCATCAACCCATTCTTGCTTTTCAGTCTTTCTGCACAAGTTCATCCGCTTTAGTTCCACTGTTTTGTGTCGACAGGTATTGTCCGAGTGTGCAGGTGGATTCTAGGCGTGTCCAAGTGAGCGAGTGAAAGTCCAACTTAAGCCACAAATGATTTACTTCAGCAGCAACTTACAGTTTCACTTTCGTGACTCAAGGCCTTGGGGCCAAATCTAGACAATTGAGTTGTTCTTTAAGTCCGTTTTAAATTACATTAAATAGTCATTTGACACACGCATATTTGAAGTGTTTTTCTTTGTTTTTTAGCCTTAGCTGTGGCCCACAGCACCCTATTCAGCATAATCAATAAAGTTGATAAACCTCTTACACTCTCCCTCTGCGAACGCTACATTTGGTGTCAGAAGTGATAAACTACTCGCCGTTCAAACTTTTTTCCAGATAGCCATGTTGTTCACATGTTCAAGCAACACATGAGACCAACAGCCGATGACACACACTGTGACTTTAGAGGCGGCACAGGATGCAGTGGAGGTTCTCGCTCCTGCTGAGGAACATGTAGACTCAACGTCTACTCTGACAACTCTTGAACTACAGCGGAGGATGTTGGCTGTGAAGGAAGGTATGTGAAAAGAACTGTGAAGGTCAGTCACTTGAAGAGCAGACCCAGCTAAATGACCAGACTACTTGAAATGACATAATGTCATGATGTCATGACGTGGGATTAGGCATATTGATTTGCATTGTATCAAACATAGCGTCCATAGTAGTTTTGTGACGAAAAGGGAGATGAAGTAGTGGTTTATGTTACACACGATTATTATTTTTTATTTTTTTATTTATTACTCTTTATTTAGCATTTTTTCAGTCACAATCATACTCACACAGACGAAAAGAAACAAAACTAAAACAAAAACCAAAAAAAAAAACAGAATTAAAAAAGTAAAATTATAAAGTAAAAATACAGTCAGGCAGAATTATTTGTAAAGTCCATTTGCTTTTCTGGGCCAAACATGTTGAACAACAATTCTTTTCAATAGACCAAACTTAACATTACAATGCAAATTGTTCATTTCTCAACCTAAGAGAGAAGGTGATTTGTTCCATTGAACAGATTCCGTTTACAACATTTAAAGAAGCCATCCTCACATCCCTAAGTCTTATTTGTGTGGACATGGAATTTTAAACAATAATGGCTCCAAATATTGCCTGAACTTTGATATGGAACCTTCCTTGTTGGAAGGTCGTAGGAAATACCTCCTTAAAAAAGGGACCTATCATAGAGATGACTAGCATACGAGTGAGTACAGTTGTCAATCTAATTGAGTCCAACATATAAAAAATAATAATTCCTCAAGCTATCGAATATTCCCGAATTAATTCAACTTAAGCCTTAACTGTTAGTGTAAATAATCCAAACATTCCTACCAGGTAGTTGAAAGTATCCGTAACTCGTTTCCCCTCATTGTAGTCTCTCTTGTTCTGACAGTGATAATACGAGTGCATCATTCGCTACTTGAGCCCAATTCTCCAGTTTTTTCCAACCACGATTCCATTTCAGCTGCTCTCTCGTTCTGTTTCTGCTGCTCCCCAGATAGCATGTCTAACCATTGAATCTCCTTTTTGAAAGTGTCCAGTTCTTCCCTCATGTCTTTCCCTAAACTGTTCTCCAAGTGTTTGAACATCTTCTTCTATGTGATCTTACTAGATTGGTGATTCGGCTGAGCTGCAACAGGACGTCTCAGCAGTAGAATCATGAACGCTCTGCAAAGACTTCTGCACAGGGACCAGGACCATGGCTCAGGCTCTCAAACTGAAGTCCTTGTACACCAACAGAAACTATGCAATACCTAAAAATATGGAGGTCTATATATAGATCAAAGCAGATCGCCAGAGTTCTGCTGAGATTCTCACACCTGTGGTTCAGAGTTTAATCCTGAGACAGACGTGGGAACAGGGACGAGGAGGTCCAACACGGCTGAGGGACCTCATGGCATGTGAGAGGTCCACTCCTGACTTCAACCAGGTCAAGTGTGTAGGGACCAAAATATTTGTGTCAGGACAAGAAGACCTTAAACTTAAGATGTTTTAATTTTAAATGTATAGTTTTAGAAGCAATTGACTTGTCCCGTAACCCAGAACTAACTGAACCTAAGCAAGGATGTTCTGACACCACGGACTGGAACCAGGTAGCACTGATTGCTGATGAGTTTCAGGTGTGATTTAAGGGAGAAAGAGAATGATGGATCGCAAAGTTATTGACAAATCAAATTGTTTTGTTTTTTTAAACATTTTTATTTTTGTCTTTTTATCAGATTGATTGTATTTTACCTGTTCAAGTTTGTCTAAACCAGACTTGGGCAAAGAAATTTAATTTTATTAATTTTATAACTCATGAGGAACTTCATGCCTTTTCGATCGATTCATCTCTCGATCCATATCTGTGTACAACAGTGTTTGCGTCTGTTCCTCAGGGAGGTGGACTCTGTCGGGCAGGTTAGTTCTTTGAGACCCTGAAAGTCCAGACGGTGAGAACAACATCAACATCTGAGCTGGTTCTTCATGAAGCTTCTTCTTCACAGACACGACTCACCTGAGACTCTTCTCCGGTCTTCAGAGTTAGTCTCGTGGTTTAGATTCTGGCGGGAAGGAAGAGTCAAAGCTCTGCTCCGACTCTCGTCTTCCACCTGGTGACGATCTGAACAAACACGAAAGTAAAACTTCACTCTGATTTAATGTGTTTGTTTTGTTATTTTCAGAGCCCACTAGAGGGAACTCTTTTCTAAATAACATGTCTGAACGACTGAATGAAACCTCAGATCATTTTAATCAACTGTGTATATTTTGTGGGAGGAAACCAGAGTGTCTGAAAGACATACATGCTCTCATACACCTGTAATCAAACCTGCATCATCGATCAATCCCGGAAGTCTCCACCTCAAGGGTACTCATTGTGTGTCTCAGTGTAGCAGCTCTTACTTGTTGGCTTGTGTTCTGTGAGGTCATGTGACTCCTCAATGCTGGTCGTCATCAAAGATGGAGGATCTTGATGTTGTTGTGTTACTGAAGTGTCCAGTTGTTGCTGCTCTTTCTCTCCCTCTGTTGATCCAGACTCTCTGTCCTGAACTTCCTCTCTGGCTGCTTCAGAGTCCAGACGAGAGTCTTGGTGTTCCTCAGCCAGAGGATCATCAGGGAGGTGGACTCTGTCGTTCAGGTAAATTCTTTTAGGCTCTGAAAGTCCAGACGGTGAGAACAACATCAACATCTGTGACTGTGTGTCAGTGTTTTTTTGTGTTTGTTGAAATCAATGTGTGTTTCCCTATGAGCATGTATGTGACTAGGTTTTCGCGTGTGTGTCTGTGAGTGTGTACATGTGTGACTGTGTGCGTCTAGGAATGTGTGACTTTGGCTTTTTTTTGTGTATGGAAACATGTTTGTGTGTTTGTCTGTGTTAGTCAGGGAGCTTGTGTGTGTGACCAAGTTTTTTTATGTGTGAAAGTATGTGTGAGTTCATTCATGTGTGACTCTGAGTTTGTGTGACTATGTGTAACTAGTGTTGTGTGTGTGGACTGTGTATGTCTTTTAGAGTGTGTGTGTGTGTGTGTGTGTGTGTGTGTGTGTGTGTGTGTGTGTGTGTGTGTGTGTGTGTGTGTGTGGGGGTGTGTGTGTGTGTGTGTGTGTGTGTGTGGGGGGGTGTGTGTGTGTGTGTGTGTGGGGGGGTGTGTGTGTGTGTGTGTGTGTGTGTGTGTACAGTGTGCGTGTGTGTGTGTCTCAGTATAGCAGATCTTACTTGTTGGTCTGTGTTCTGTGAGGTCATGTGACTTCTCAACACTGGTCGTCATCAAAGATGGAGGATCATGATGTTGTTGTGTTACTGAAGTGTCCAGTTGTTGCAGCGACACTCTTTCAGTCTCTTCACATCTTCTCTCCTGCTGTTGCTGCTCTTTCTCTCCCTCTGTTGATCCAGACTCTCTGTCCTGAACTTCCTTTCTGGCTCCTTCAGAGTCCAGACCAGAGTCTTGGTGTTCCTCAGCCAGAGGATCATCAGGGAGGTGGACTCTGTCGGGCAGGTTAGTTCTTTGAGACCCTGAAAGTCCAGACGGTGAGAACAACATGAACATCTGAGCTTGTTCTTCATGAAGCTTCTTCTTCACAGACACGACTCTTCAGAGTTAGTCTCGTGGTTTGGGAGAAGAAGAGCAAGTTTCTGGGAAGGAAGAGTCAAAGCTCTGCTCAGACTCGCGTCTTCCACCTGGAGATGATCTGAACAAACACGACAGTAAAACAGCTTCACTCGTTTATATCTTCCAGGGTTTTGTGTTGATAAAGTGAGAAGTTTTTTTTATCTTATTTAGCATCTTTGTGTCTTTATTTCCAGAGCCCACTAGAGGGCACTCTTTTCTAGATAACATGTCTGAACGACTGAATGAAACCTCAGATCATTTTAATCAACTGTGCATATTTTGTGGGAGGAAACCAGAGTGTCTGAAAGACATACATGCTCTCATACACCTGTAATCAAACCTGCAACGTGTTGTGACTGTGTGTTGTTATCATGTTGTGGTGAAGATGAAATATAAATAAAGCAGCACACACACCTTCATCTTTCTCCTGGACAGAGTTGACATGTGTCTCCATCAGAACATCTTCTTCACCTTCCTCACAAGAACCTTTGACTGACACGAATAAATGTGGATCAAACTTTTGAATTTGATTATTTGTATCCTTTTTCTGACATACATTTCATTCAATACTCTTTGATTGACATGTGTGGGTCATTGTTTTATTTATTATTTGAATTTTCAATGCACAAAAATCAGTATCGACTTTTCAATAAACAGTTAAATATCATAAAACCTATTTTTAATATTAATGTAATTGTCTCCCTAATGAAATCTGTCTGGTGTCTATTGGTATTTTTTTGTTTATTTTCCATACAGACAAAGGCAATAACACACATGTCAATCAATCACAAAGTGTCAATAGTCAGACCATTTACATTAGTAAATGATCTTAAGCCCCGCCCACTGAAAACACTCAGGGGACCTCCAAGGGACTTATTGTATAAACAAAGCGAGGCATGATTACAGCTGGCTGGAGGAGGAGTGAAGCCATTATTACGTCATAATGGAATCTGCTCTTGTAACCTCTCTCGATTTCAGACCGGGGAGAACTTTATAAAGTAATAACTTTAAAACAGTGAGTTGAACAGATTTTGTCTTGTTAGCGCTCCTGTGTGGGTTAACTAGACAACTTATTTCTAGACCAGAGAGAATCTTTAGCTATTTTAATCTAACGTGAACAACACGTCCGTTTAGCGAAAATCGCTTCACCTTTTAAATAAACTGAAAACTGAAACTGATTCGATAAATAGCAAGATTAGTCTTGGTGGAGAAAAAAAACAAGAAACACAAGATCTTCTTTTGTGTAGAAGGTTCTTGTACAAGTCTAACTAGTCTACGTTACAAACAGGAAGTCACACATACCTTGTTTTGTCGCCTGTTTTTCCACATCGAATTTTCCTTTCGTTTTAATAAATTCTGAAAAGACAAATAAAACAGACTCAGAACTTTTATTCTCTGGCGGGGTATATAGACACGTGTAATGTTTTTAATACTCTCGTCAATAAATGCAGAGATACTAGTAAAATATAACAAAATTAAAGAAATCGTTTTTCCCAGTTAATGTGTGGGTCTTGACCTTCACCTTTAAGTTTCCTCCGGGACAGGAAGCCCACGATAAGAAGCAGAAGGATGAGCAACAGAACCACGACGATCGGGGCGATGGACGGATGCACTTGTTTTTCTGGAAAAGATTCTTTAAAACAACATCTTGATTTCAGTGATATTTAGTCCAACACACTGACCTGGGAAACACTTGTTTGCTGTGAAAACAGCTTGATCCTGGTTCAGGGGGGACCTCACGTGGCAGGTGTGCACGCTCTCGTCATGCTCGTCCTGCAGCTGAATCGTCAGGTTGGAGCCCAGATGTTTGGTTCCGTTGGAGCTCCACTCAAAGTTGAGGAACTGAGGGCGACTGAAGTCTGCTGTGCAGACCAGCTTTGCCAGGAGTTCACCCTGAAGCTCACAGTGAACGTTTGTGTTGGACACTTTGTCTGGACGACACACAAACACACAGAGAAGACGACATCAGCACTATTAGCACTGAAGGTTACATGATGGATCACGGAGTTTGCAGATGATATAGTGATTTGTAGTAAGAGTTGATACAGAAATAGATAGAAATGATTTTCAAACATTTACCTTGTGTAGAAAGTGCAAAAACAAACTAATATACATGTATTTATTGCAGTAGAATTATAGTATAAGTATATCAGTGCCATCATAATATTGAATAGTTGAATGAATTTATTGTTTTTTTAAGCACTGATTTTTTATTTATTTATTGAATTTCTATATTCAAAAAGGTTGAATTTGCTTTTAATTGTATTAAAAATATTGAATTGATGTGAAATTCAAAGTTAGAGCGAGTGGCTCAGTGCTCGATTGGATTAGTCTGGTAAGATGGCTCTATTAAAACATATCAATATGGAATTTAAAGAGCTATACATAAAAACAAAATTAATTAAAAACAATCAATTTTGAATAATTGGGATTACAACTTTAAAATCTATATTTATTTAATTTTTTTAATCAATTATTCATCCTTTTAGGACAAATTATTACATTCAATTGCTCAATAAAAAAATATACCTTTCAATATAAAAATTAAACAAATCATCATAAATTTCAAATAAGCAATTGAAAAGTGAAAATCAAAGTCCATGAGTAAATGTTTGTTATTGTTAACAGACATAAGAGTAACTAACCTATAACCTCCCGATGATACACAATATTTTTAATCTGGTTCTTCTTATTCGGGAACCAAACCTCCAACTCATATTCCCCGCTGTCCTCGAACTGTGCGTCTCTGATCCAGAGCTCTGCAGAAACCCGGTCCAGCTGAACTCTGTCCTTGTACGAGCCGTATTCTTGTTGCTCTCTGCCGTTGAAGGTGACAATTTCTCTGCCATTGAGCTTCCAGAGTATCTTATCAGGAGGACCAAAGGCGCGCGGCTTGATGTGGATCTCCTGACCCTTCAGGATATATTGGATCTCCTCTGCTGCATCTGAGAACAAGTGGAGGAGAAACAGACTGAGCTGTGTCTCCAGATAATTATAACTATTGTATTATAAATCTATAAGCTAGTGATGGCCTGATGGAGCTTCATGAAGCAGTGTCATTATATGAGAGTCCACTAGATGGCGGTCTCTGCGCAATTTTCCTTTGTTTCGAACAACGGTTCTCATGAAACATCACACCATTATTAAACTTATGGCGCCACCTTCTGACCTCAACATGACAACAACAACATGACACTGTTTCATAAAGCTTCATCCAATCATCACTACTATAAATATAATATTTATACTATGACCAGGTGTACATTTCCCCTGGGGAATTATCGGCACTATTAGCACTGAAGGTTACATGATGGATCATTGTGTTTGCAGATGATATAGTGATTTGTAGTAAGAGTTGATACAGAAATAGATAGAAATGATTGTTAAATATTTACTTTATGTAGAAAGTGCTAAAGCTAAAGCTAACATACATGTATTTATTGCAGTAAAATTACGGTATAAGTATATCAGTGCCATCATAATATTGAATACCGGTAGTTGAATTAATTTATTTGGAGGTTTTTAAGCACTGAATTTATTTATAAAATCTTTTCTATATTGAAAGGTTGAATTTGCTTTTAATTGTATTACAAATATTTAATTGGTGTAAATTTAAAAGTGAGTGACTCAGTGCTCGATTGGACTTGTCTGGTAAGATGGCTCTATTACAACATATCAATATTAAATTAAACTGGCAACAAATAAAAACAAAAATAATTTAAAACAATTTTTTTTTTAATAATTAGGATTACAACATCAAAATCTATGTGAACTTTTTTTAAATAAAAAAATGAAATAAATTATTCATTCTTTTGATGGACAAATTATTACATTAAATTCCTCAATAAAAAAATATACCTTTCAATATCTAAATGATTTAATTAAATTATTGAAGAAAACATGAATAGTGAAATGCGTCAAAACTAAATTTTAATGGAAAAAATATACATGTTTTAACATTTTAAACGTCTTAAATCAACCAGTCAATATTCTGATGCCACTATTATACTTCCATACATAGACCCAGCACTTAAGAGTAGAACTAACCAAACACAGACCACATTCTCCTGCATGTGTCAAGAGTTTGTAACTTAATGCAATAAATAGTAAGATTTCCAATTAGTTCAGGGAGAGGGATTGAGACTAAGAGGGTGTCGTCAAACAATGTAGAGTGAATTGTACAGTGTTTGTGTAGTAAGAGTCTGAAAGTTATTTAATTGAGTTAGGAGACTAGTTGTTTAGTGTTGTTGGATTAAAATCATCATGAAGTTCAGATTAGGAACAGAAAACTCAAATTAAAAATCAAAGAGTAAAAGTTTGTAATTGTAAACAGACGTAGTAGTAACTAACCTATAACCTCCAGACGATACACTAGATGTTCAATCTTATTTAGGAACAAAACCTTCAACTCATATTCCCCGCTGTCCTCGAACTGTGCGTCTCTGATCCGGAGCTCTGCAGAAATCCAGTCCAGCTGAACTCTGTCCTTGTACGAGTCGTATTCTTGTTGCTCTCTGCCGTTGAAGGTGACAATTACTCTGCCGTTGAGCATCCAAAATATATTCTCTAGACGACCAAAGGCGGGCGGCTTGATGTGGATCTCCTGACCCTTCAGGATATATTGGATCTCCTCTGCTGCATCTGAGAACAAGTGGAGGAGAAACAGACTGAGCTGTGTCTTAAGATAATTATAACTATTATATTATAAATCTATAAACTAGTGATGGTTTGATAAAGCTTCATGAAGCTTCGTGTCATTATATGTGAGTCCACTAGATGGCGGTCTCTGCACTATTTTCCTTTGTTTTGAACAACTATTCTAGTGAAACGTCACATCACTTTTAAACTTATGGCGCCACCTACTGACCTATAGACAACATGACACTGTTTCATGAAGCTTCATCAGACCATCACTACTATAAATATAATATTTTTTACTATGACCAGGTGTACTTTTTCCCTCTGGAATTATAATCTTTATCTCCCCATAATTAGGAAATGTAACTGTCGTTCATGAAGTAATTATTCATAATATGTTTTCAAGTATTCATGTGAACTTGCTTTAGATTCTCTTGAGTAATAAAGGTGTTTGTCCAGGTGGAACATGTTGAACGTCTACAACACGCTTGTGCACTTGTTTACGTTTAAGCCAACACATAGTTGAGCAAAGTTTGAGTCTGGCTGAATATTTATCGTCACGTTGATCTCATGAACACACACTTCAACACAACTGATAAAAGAGTAGAAACCACTCATGAAGGTCTGACGACCACAGGAAACCAAAAGGGGGAATCAAATGTGTTACCTCTGCTTTGCTAGCTTAACTAAAATTAACTTTTATAGTGTCCACTGAAACAAAAAGAACATTTTATTTTGAATTATTATGAATGATTTCAGTGATATTTAGTCCAACACACTGACCTGGGAAACACTTGTTTGCTGTGAAAACAGCTTGATCCTGGTTCAGGGGGGACCTCACGTGGCAGGTGTGCACGCTCTCGTCATGCTGGTCCTGCAGCTGAATCGTCAGGTTGGAGCCCAGATGTTTGGTTCCGTTGGAGCTCCACTCAAAGTTGAGGAACTGAGGACGACTGAAGTCTGCTGTGCAGACCAGCTTTGCCAGGAGTTCACCCTGAAGCTCACAGTGAACGTTTGTGTTGGACACTTTGTCTGGACGACACACAAACACACAGAGAAGACGACATCAGCACTATTAGCACTGAAGGTTACATGATGGATCATGGTGTTTGCAGATGATATAGTGATTTGTAGTAAGAGTTGATACAGAAATAGATAGAAATTATTTTTAAAGAAGAAAGTCAAGGAGTAAATGTTTGTTATTGTAAACAGACGTAAGAGTAACTAACCTATAACCTCCCGATGATACACAATATTTTCAATCTGGTTCTTCTTATTTAGGAACCAAACCTCCAACTCATATTCCCCGCTGTCCTCGAACTGTGCGTCTCTGATCCAGAGCTCTGCAGAAACCCGGTCCAGCTGAACTCTGTCCTTGTATTCTTGTTGCTCTCTGCCGTTGAAGGTGACAATTTCTCTGCCGTTGAGCATCCAAATTATATTCTCTAGACGACCAAAGGCGGGCGGCTTGATGTGGATCTCCTGACCCTTCAGGATATATTGGATCTCCTCTGCTGCATCTGAGAACAAGTGGAGGAGAAACAGACTGAGCTGTGTCTTCAGATAATTATAACTATTATATTATAAATCTATAAACTAGTGATGGTCTGATGGAGCTTCTAGACGCAGTGACAATCATATCATTATATCAGAGTCCACTAGATGGCGGTCTCTGCACTATTTTCCTCTGTTTCGAACAACTGTTTTAATAAACATCACATTTTTAAACTGATGGCGCCACCTACTGACCTCTAAAAAACATAACACTGTTTCATGAAGCTTCATCAGACCATCACTACTATAAATATAATATTTTTACTATGACCAGGTGTACTTTTTCCCTCTGGAATTATCGTCTTTATCTCCCCATAATAAGGAAATGTAACTGATTATTATGAATTTATTATCCATAATAAGTTTTCAAATATTCATGTGAACTTTCTTTAGATTCTCTTGAGTCATAAAGGTGTTTGTCCAGGTGGAACATGTTGAACGTCTACACGCCTGTGTACTTGTTTCAGTTTAACTTGAGTGACGGGGAGCAAAGTTTGAGTCTGGCTGATTATATACTCGACACGTTGATCTCATGAACACACACTTCAACACAACTGTTGAAAGAGTAGAAACCACTCATGAAGGTCTGACGACCACAGGAAACAGATGACAGGAGACAGAACGAACGTACAGGAGACAGGAATCAAATAAGTTACCTCCGCTTTGCTAGATCAACTAAAATAAACTTTCATGGTGTCCACTGAAACAAAACGAACATTTTATTTAGAAGTATTGTGAATGATTTTTGACAGTTTTCTGTGTGAGATCTTAAAATGCTGTATGGCATTTTAGATCTTTAACTGGAACATACTTTTTTCTTTAGATAGAGATATCGAACTTTATTGATCAGGAAGTCTTTTCCTTCGGGAACTTGTTTTTCCAAATAGCAATACACAGCAATACAGACGATAATTAATACAAAATAAAAATAAGAACAAGAAGAAAGTTTCTATGAAAAGAAAGTACGAGATGATAAGATAAAGTAGTTTGTCCAGTGATCTCCTCTCAGCAACTGTCACCAGTGAGTCCAGCTTCAACCACAGAGCCAGCCCTCCTGATCAACCTGTCCAACCTGTGGACACTCCTCTTGGACACATTTCCACCCCAACACACCACAGCATAGAACAGGACACTGGCCACCACCGACTGGTAGAACATGCAGAGGAGCTTCTTGCAGATGTTAAATGATCGAAGCCTCCTGAGAAAGTACAGTCTACTCTGAACTTTCTTATATACATGGTCTGTGTTGCAGGACCAGTCCAGTTTACTGTCCAGCCACACACCGAGGTACTTAGAGTTGACTATCTCCACCTGGTGGCCTGAGATGTTTGAGGACCAGCCGCTCCAGTGTCTTCATCAGCTGTGAAGTCAGTGCCAGCGGTAATTGTTCAGCTCGCATCTTTTTCTGGACTGGATCGATACAGGTCTTCCACAGGGTTTGTACTTTCCCCAGCCGTAGACTGAGGTTGAGCTGGAGCAGCTCAGCTAGTTCAGCAGTGCAGGTCTTTAGCAGTCGAGCAGACACCTTGTCAGGACCAGCAGCCTTCCCTAGACGAATCCTACGAAGAGTATGATCATATACCTGGAGTTAGTTGAAGCTGGGAAGCGATTGTGTGGAGCTGACGGGGGCACAAGAAGGTGGGGCAGGTTCTAAAGTGGGCAGCAGTAAGGGTGAGGTGACCTGCTCAAACCTGTTTAAAAAGTGGTTTAGACTGTTTGCCTCCTCCACCATGTCCACTGCAGTCAGAGAGGACTTGGTCTTGTGTCCAGTGATGGTTTTAACACCACCACCCCAGACCTCTCTTATTTGTTCCCCACTCATCTTCTCCTCCAATCTTCTCCTGTAGGTGTCCTTTGCCTTCCTCAAGAATCGCTTCACCTCCTGCTGAAAGCCACCTTATTCCTGTTAAGGACATCCTTGACCTCCTTTGTTACCCACGGTTTATTATTAGGGTAACAGCAAACAGTGTTAGCAGGGGCGACAACATCTAAGCATAGATTTCAATAATCTGTTAGACAGTGTGTCTGACCCTCGATGTCCTCACCATAAGTCTTCAGCCGCACATCCCAGTTTTTGATGGCGTCCCCACAGCTGGTGTCCACTTTCTGATCGTCCTAGTGGTCACAGTCTGTATCTGTACCAGTGGAGTGTACTGTGACTGAAGCTGGACCAGGTTATGATCAAACCTTCCAAGAGAAGAAGGAGGTTTGGTTCTGTACGCGTCCTTCTAGTAGTAATAAAGAAGGTCAATTGTCCTGTTATTCCTGGTGGGACAATCCACAACCTGGTGGAAAGTAGGCAGTGTAGAGTCCAGGTTGGCATGATTTAAATCTCCAGAGATGATTATAAATGCGTCAGGATGTTGATTCTGAAGTCTAGATATCATTGTGTGGATCTTCTCACAGGCAGATGGAGCCGCAGCACTCCAGCAATCACACAGAATTTAGACACACAGCACGATCACGTGACTGAACTCGCACACTCATAGTTCTAAATCCTGACAAGACAAGACTTTCTTCACAGTAACATGTCCCGGGCTACTCCAGCGTTTATTCATGTACATGATCAGACCTCCTCCTCGGCACTTCCCGCAAGAGCGTCTCTGTCCGCTCTTACGGTGCTGAAGCCCGGCAGGTCCACATGTGCGCCCGGAGTCAGCTGAGTGAGCCACGTCTCTGTGAAGATCAACAAGCTGCTCTCTTGGTAGATCCGCTGGTTGTTGAGGGCAGACAGCTCGTCAATCTTGTTTGTCAATGAATAGACGTTCCCCATTGTGATAGTAATTTATCTTCTGGTTTCATGTTTAATTAGTTTAATCTTCAAATACATAACAAAATAACCCTTTTTTAGGGTTTGTTCTGAAGTATTTTGCATTTAGTTTGTATTATTTGTTCACAAGAGTGAGTAGTTCTTGTCAACGATGGAGAAAATTGTAATGCTACATGCTAGTCAATGTAAGTGCTAACATGCTAATGACAGCTAACAATCAAATCCTAAATCACACAATGGCTGATTGTGTGGCCTGCCGAGCGCTTCCAACGGCCACTTGACATCTCCTCCTGTCATCTGACAGATCATGGGCTGATTATGATCAGGAGGACAACTGGCGGTGTTATGAGACGGATCCCAACACCCTGTTCTGCTCTGCCAGTTTTTTCCATATTTTGCAAGAAATTCAGGAATATGGCCGGAATATCATCGAGCAGGACCTCTTGGACACAGTCGGGCATGATGTGGCAGAGCAAGTGTAGCTTCAGTTGAGTGTTTCAGGTGTCATCTGCTGTGCAGCCACCGAAGCTGCAACAGCTGTGGGTAAGTAAGTAAGTAATTTATATTTGTAGAGCACTTTTCCAGACCAGGGTCACAAAGTGCTTAAACAATCAAAACAATACAAAAATATATACTTAAAAGGTCAAGATAACACTGAGAACAATACAGGAGCCTGCACGAATAAGATCTCCTCCTTCTATAAAATACACTTATTAAGGACATGAAATGGATTATTCTTATGTTGTTGTTATGAGAGAGTTACTGGCAGAGGGCGCAACTTCCAGCCTGTGAGAGTAACTTACCTGCATGTGCTAAGTTATCATTTACCGCTGCTCAGAGCCTGCAAGGTTTTTCCTCTCACCACATTACTTAAAGTGTTGTCTCACACCTTAGTCCGTTCTTTAATAGCTGGGTCTGTCGTCACAGATGAGGGACAGACCCCGATCACTGTCTTTCATTGCCCGTTTAGGGGGGTCGGAGGGCGGGAAGTAGAGGGAAGTAATCAGGCAGGACTATGCGCTCTAGTTTGCCCGTCAACCCACACGATTCTCCAGGATTCTCTGGACACGCGTTGCGGGGCACTGTTTTGAGCGCTGCCATTTTATCGGCTTCTAACATTTACTTATCCAACATGTGACATTTACTTAAACAACTTAATATATTTTTCATTTAACCACTAATTTACTTGTTCATTGTCTTCAATCTTAACTGAGCACTATGTGATCAGGTTTAATGATTAAAGGCAATTATGTTTTATCAAGAAGAACTTTGATTCAGCTCATGGTCATAAACTGTTAGTGTGATCGAAGGTAAACTTAAATGGGTAGTAATGGCAACACATACTACTGATTAGATTTTTATCTTCTGTCCTTCCTTAAAATTGATTAAACTTCATTTGAAATATTTATATATATTTGGTGTTTCAAATCAAGTGAATTATATGTTTAAAATTATTATTATTATTTTGGTTGTAGATTTGTTTCAAATAATTTTGGATCCGTTTTCCTGGCCAGCTTATTTCATTACTGTCATATTTTCTACTAAGTCACCTGACACACACAAATTGAATAAATGCACATAGTGTGTGTATTTTATGCTGCTTTAAGAAAAACATTTTAAATGCTTTCTAATGGCTTGTATTTCAAGTCATAGAAAAATATAATGGTCACATTAATAATAAAAGTATTTTCTAAATTTTCTAAATTCTCACTTTTTTAACAAAGGTGCAGTCATTGAATCAGAGAAACACAAACACCGCATTGTAATAACAAAATCACTTCCTCCTCGCTGAGGAAACACGTACCAAGTCTGCAGCAGAAGAGAAGAAGAAGAAGAAGAGCTTCCATCCTTCCATTGCTTTGTATTCATCAACTCATTCTTTCTTTTTCAGTCTTTCTGCACAAGTGTATCCGCTTTAGTTCCACTGTTTTGTGTCGACAGGTATTATCCGAGTGTGCAGGTGGATTCTGGGCGTGTCCAAGTGAGCGAGTGAAAGTCCAACTTAAGCCACAAATGATTTTACAGTTTCACTTTCGTGACTCAAGGCCTGGGGGCAAAATCTAGACAATTGAGTTGTTCTTGAAGTCGATTTTAAATAACATTAAATAGTCATTTGAACACGCATATTTGAAGTACTGTAATGGTGGGGTTTGAAAAGTTGAATTGTTAACATGTTTAGTTAAGATTTTACGAAGGTCCGTGAAGAAGTTTGACAGTTTTTGTTTTGTTATTGGAGACCAGCTTTAGCTGTGGCCCACAGCACCCTATTCGGCATAATCAATAAAGTTGATAAACCTCTTACACTCTCCCTCTGCGAACGCTACATTTGGTGTCAGAAGTGATGAGGAACATGTAGACTCAACGTCAGTGACACCCAGTCCACTCTCTCGAGGTTTTCTCCCATTCCAAATGAATCTTGAGATCCATTTATCCCATGTAGAATTTATTTTTGTCTCAATCGTGGGTGGTATGCTTTAACAGCCTTGTGAGGATATTCATTTTAACTATATCTATTCTGCTGCCGAAGTCAAAATTAAACACGGACCAGCGGTCTTTTTGAATATCTTCGTTGATTTTTTTTATATCAGATTATAATATAATATTATTAATGTAATTTTATTAATAATCATTTTTATTTATTGAAACAAAATGTATTATTAATAATAAATTTACTTGTAAATATCTGTTTAGGTTTTCCCATTTTTGCTTGACATGTACTGCCCACCACCGCGTTAAACAACATTTTATTTTATTTAATTGTTAGATGGAATTGCAGGTGAGGCGACTACAAAAGTTGAATTTAAAATCAAGTTTAATGTTGTCAAAATAAAAAAAAACTGTTCTATTATCACATGAGTTTATCCACCATTTATCTTGACTTGACGCATGAGTCACAAAGAGTAGATCAGTACAACACAACTGACACACACAAGGGACACAACCGTACATACACCAACCACTTTTCACTCACTTCGTCTGAAAAAAATAAAACAACATATAAAACATTTTTGTTAAAAACTAAATGTCTGAGGGGCAGCAGGAAGATACAGGTCTGGTTGAACCTGAATGTGCTGGTAAAGCTGTGAGAATGAACAACTGTACAACAACTCAAGTGATCTCTGAGTTCAATTGGGTTGTTGTGTCTCCAAGGTCTGGATCCCTCTGACCTCTCTGGTCCTGAACTGTGGGTCAAAGTCTCTTTAGGGATTTGGGATTTATGTTTATGTTAGAAGAGTGAGTCTTCTCTGTTGCCTGATTCAGCCTCAAAAAATTCTTCATCTTCATCTGATGTTTCCTCAGCTGGGACTCTCTCCTCTCTGACTCCTTCAGAGTCCATCAGGGAGGTGGACACTGTCGGGCAGGTTAGGCTTTGAGACCCTGAAAGTCCAGACGGTGAGAACAACATGAACATCTGAGCTGGTGTGTGTGACTTTTCTCTTATAATACTTGAGTGTAGCAGCTCTCACCTGTGTGATTGGGCTCTGTGAGGTCACATGATCCCTCCTCCGTCTCCTCAGGTCTTCTCTCCTGCTGTTGGTCGTCACTAGCATGACTTCCTCCCTCCTTTCTCTCTCCATCTGATGTTTCCTCAGCTGAGACTCTCTCCTCTCTGGCTCCTTCAGGGTCCAGACCAGAGAAACTTTTATTCTCTGACAGGTTATATAGAAACGTGTTATGTTTTTAATACTCTCATCAATAAATACAGAGATAAAATTGTTGTTTCAATTCACTTTCTAATGTTTGGAAATGTGTGTGTGTGTCTGTGAGTATGTGTGTCTCAGTGTAGCAGCTCAGAGAACAACATCAACATCTGAGCTGGTTCTTCATGAAGCTTCTTCTTCACAGACACGACTCACCTGAGACTCTTCTCCGGTCTTCAGAGTTAGTCTCGTGGTTTGGGAGAAGAAGAGCAAGTTTCTGGGAAGGAAGAGTCAAAGCTCTGCTCAGACTCTCGTCTTCCACCTGGAGATGATCTGAACAAACACGACAGTAAAAAAGCTTCACTCGTTTGTATCTTCCAGGGTTTTGTGTTGATAAAGTGAGAAGTTTTACCTTATTTAGTGTGTTTGTGTCTTTATTTTCAGAGCCCACTAGAGGGCACTCTTTTCTAAATAACATGTCAGAACGACTGAATGAAACCTCAGATCATTTTAATCAACTGTGTATATTTTGTGGGAGGAAACCAGAGTGTCTGAAAGACATACATGCTCTCATACACCTGTAATCAAACCTGCAATGTGTTGTGACTGTGTGTTGTTATCATGTTGTGGTGAAGATGAAATATAAATAAAGCAGCACACACACCTTCATCTTTCTCCTGGACAGAGTTGACATGTGTCTCCATCAGAACATCTTCTTCACCTTCCTCACAAGAACCTTTGACTTACATTAATAAATGTGCATTAAACTTTTTAATTTTGTTATTGTGATGATTTTTCTGAAATATATTACAATCAAATACTCTGTGATTGGCATGTGTGGGTCATTATTTGTATTTTTATTTGTTTTTTTCAATGCACAAAAATCAGTATCAAAGGTTTGGCAGGTTATATAGACACGTGTAATGTTTTTAATACTCTCGTCAATAAATACAGAGATAAAATTGTCGTTTCAATTCACTTTCTAATGTTTAAATAAAGAGGTGAAGTAAACAAGACTAGTTTATTTCTTTACTTATAAGTAGTCGTTATTCTAGATGTTGAACTGGTAGAAAAGTGTCACAAACTTTCTGTTCATCAAAACTTATTAAAGGACATAAAACATCACAATACTAGTAAAATATAACTAAAAATCATTTTTACAAGTTAATGTGTGTCTTGACCTTCACCTTTGATCCTCCGACATGGTCTGTGACTAATCTGTGACTCTGTGAGTGTGTGCGTCTCTGTGTGTTTGTGTCTTTGAATGTGTGTTTTTTGTGTGTGTGCGTGTAAGTAAGTAAGTAAGTAAGTCATTTTTACTTTATAGCGTGTGTGTCTGTGACTGTGTGTGTTTGTGTGAGTCAGTGTCTCTTTGTGTGAGTTTGAGTGTGTCATGGACTGTGTGTCAGTGGGTTTTTGTGTGTGTGTGTGAATTTGTGTGTTTTTCATCCATCCATCCATCCATCCATCCATCCATCCATCCATCCATCCATCCATCCATCCATCCATCCATCCATCCATCCATCTATCCATCCATCCATCCATCCATCCATCCATCCATCCATCCATCCATCCATCCATCCATCCATCCATCCATCCATCCATCCATCCATCCATCCATCCATGTTATTGACTAAGTTTGTGTGTGTGTGTCCGTTAGTGTGGAAATGTGTTTGTGTGTGTGTGTGTTTTAGCCTGTGATCATGTTTGTGTTAGTCTGTCAGATTGTGTGTGTTACAAAGTTTTTTTTATGTTTGTCTGTGATTTTGTGTGTGTGTGTCTGTGAGTATGTGTGTCTCAGTGTAGCAGCTCTTACTTGTTGACTTGTGTTCTGTGAGGTCATGTGACTCCTCAACGCTGGTCGTCATCAAAGATGGAGGATCATGATGTTGTTGTGTTACTGAAGTGTCCAGATGTTGCAGCGACACACTTTCAGTCTCTTCACATCTTCTCTCCTGCTGTTGCTGCTCTTTCTCTCCCTCTGTTGATCCAGACTCTCTGTCCTGAACTTCCTTTCTGGCTCCTTCAGAGTCCAGACCAGAGTCTTGGTGTTCCTCAGCCAGAGGATCATCAGAGAGGTGGACTCTGTCGGGCAGGTAAGTTCTTTGAGACCCTGAAAGTCCAGACGGTGAGAACAACATCAACATCTGAGCTGGTTCTTCATGAAGCTTCTTCTTCACAGACACGACTCTTCAGAGTTAGTCTCGTGGTTTGGGAGAAGAAGAGCAAGTTTCTGGGAAGGAAGAGTCAAAGCTCTGCTCAGACTCTCGTCTTCCACCTGGAGATGATCTGAACAAACACGACAGTAAAACAGCTTCAGTCGTTTATATCTTCCAGGGTTTTGTGTTGATAAAGTGAGAAGTTTTTATCTTATTTAGCGTGTTTTTGTATTAATTCCCAGATCCCACTAGAGGGCACTCTTTTCTAAATAACATGTCAGAACGACTGAATGAAACCTCAGAACATTTTAATCAACTGTGTATATTTTGTGGGAGGAAACCAGAGTGTCTGAAAGACATACATGCTCTCATACACCTGTAATCAAACCTGCAACCTGTTGTGACTGTGTGTTGTTATCATGTTGTGGTGAAGATGAAATATAAATAAAGCAGCACACACACCTTCATCTTTCTCCTGGACAGAGTTGACATGTGTCTCCATCAGAACATCTTCTTCACCTTCCTCACAAGAACCTTTGACTGACATAAATAAATGTGCATTAAACTTTTTAATTTGATTATTATTATCATTTTTCTGACATACATTACATTCACATACTCTGTGATTGACATGTGTGGGTCATTGTTTTATTTATTATTTGATTTTTTTAAATGCACAAAAATCAGTATTTACTTTTCAATAAGCAGTTAAATATAAAATAAATAATAAAAAAAAATTTCATGTAATATCTCTTTTATGAACCTCTCGTTCGCCCAGATTTCAGACGAGGGAGAACTTTATAAAGTAATAACTTCAAAACAGTGAGTTGTAACAGACTTTGTCTTGTTAGACTCCTGTGTGGGTTAACTAGACAACTTATTTCTAGACCAGAGAGAATCTTTAGCTATCTTAACGTTAACATCACGTCAGTTTAGCGACAATCGCTTGTCATTTAAAATAAACTGAAAACTGAAACTGAATTGATAAACAGCAAGATTTGTCTTGGTGGAGAAAAAAAACAAGATCAAAGATCAAAGACCTTCTTTGTGTAGAAGGTTCTTGTACAAGTCTAACTAGTCTGCAGTAAAAACAGGACGTCACACATACCTTGTTTTGTCGCATGTTTTTCCACATCAAATTCTCCTTTCATTTTAAAAAATGCTGAAAAGACAAATGAAACAGACTCAGAACACTTTTGCGGGTTATATAGAAACATGTTATATTTTTAATACTCCCGTCAATAAATAAAGAGATAAATTTGTTGTTTCAATTCACTTTCTAAAGTTTAAATAAAGAGGTGAACTATACAAGACTAGTTTATTTCTTTACTACTAAGTAGTCGTTATTCTACATGTTGAACTCGCAGAAAAGTGTCACAAACTTTCTGTTCATTACAACTTATTAAAGGACATAAAACATCAAAAACTAGTTTTTCCAAGTTTCCTAGTTTGTCTTGACCTTGACCTTTAAGTTTCCTCCGGGACAGGAAGCCCACGATAAGAAGCAGAAGGATGAGCAACAGAACGACGACGATCGGGGCGATGGACGCACGCACTTGTTTTTCTGGAAAAGATTCTTTAAAACAACATCTTGATTTCAGTGATATTTAGTCCAACACACTGACCTGGGAAACACTTGTTTGCTGTGAAAACAGCTTGATCCTGGTTCAGGGGGGACCTCACGTGGCAGGTGTACACGCTCTCGTCATGCTCGTCCTGCAGCTGAATCGTCAGGTTGGAGCCCAGATGTTTGGTTCCGTTGGAGCTCCACTCAAAGTTTAGGAACTGAGGGCGACTGAAGTCTGCTGTGCAGACCAGCTTTGCCAGGAGTTCACCCTGAAGCTCACAGTGAACGTTTGTGTTGAACACTTTGTCTGGACGACACACAAACACATAATGGATCATGGTGTTTGCAGATGATATAGTGATTAGTAGTAAGAGTTGATACAGAAATAGATAGAAATTATTTTCAAAGAGTTACCTCATGTAGAAAGTGCAAAAACAAACTAAAGCTAATATACATGTATTTATTGCAGTAGATATATGATATAAGTATATCAGTGCCATCACAAAATTGAATAGTTCAATTAATTTATTGGGTTTTTTTAAGCACAGATTTGTTTTTTATTTAATTTTAATTGGTGTGAATTTAAACGTTAACAGCGAGTGGCTCATTGCTCGATTGGATTAGTCTGATAAGATGGCTCTATTAAAGCATACATATTTTGAATTTGCAAACAAAAAGAAAATTTATTTAAAATATTTATTTTTGAACATCTATGTATAATTTACAGCTTTTTACTACAAATGATTATATTAAATTGCTCAATAGAAAAATATACCTTTCAATACATCAATTATTAAATTACATTATTTAAGAAAACATGAATTATACAATGAGTCAAAACAATATTTTTAGGAAAAAATTATACATCTTTTAACATTATAAACTTCTAGAATCAACCAGTCAATATTCTGATGGCACTGATATACTTCCATACATAGACCCAGCACTTAACTTAGGAAAATGCTGTCACAACATGATCTGGAGCTTGTAATCCATGCGTTTGTTTCTTCTCGTCTGGACTATTGTAACAGTTTGTTTTCATGTCTTAACAAGAAGTATCTGTCTCGCCTGCAGTTGATTCAGAACTCTGCAGCGAGAATTCTGACCCGCTCAAGTAGGAGAACTCACATTTCTCCGGTCCTTAAAACTCTTCACTGGCTTCCAGTTTCTTTCAGGATCAACTTTAAAATTCTGGTTCTTACTTTCAGATCTATTCATGGTCAGGCTCCTCCTTACATCACTGATCTGATCCAGCCTTACACCCCAGCTCGGTCTCTGAGGTCTGTGGATCAGAATCTACTGATGGTTCCACGCACACGGCTCAGGACCAGAGGAGAGAAATCTTTTCAGGCTGTTGCTCCTAAGCTTTGGAACAATCTTCCTCTCTCTTTGCGCTTGATGGAGTCTACTGACTCCTTTAAGAAACATCTTAAGACGTTTCTATTTGTGCAGGCTTTTCCTTGAATTTCTCGAACTCCTGTGTTGTTCTCGGTGTTGTCTTGATCTTTGAAGTATGTACTGTTTTGAGTATTGTTTTGATTGTTAAAGCGCTTTGTGACCCTGGTCTCGAAAAGCGCTATATAAATATATATTACTTACTTACTTACTTACTTAATAGTAGAACCAACCAAACACAGACCACATTCTCCTGCATGTGTCAAGAGTTTGTAATTCAATGCAATAAAGAATAAGATTTCCAATGAGTTCAGGGAGAGGGATTGAGACTAAGAGGGTGTCGTCAAACAATGTAGTAAGAAAGTGAGTCTGAAAGTTATTTAATTGAGTTAGGAGACTAGTTGTTTAATGTTGTTGGATTCAAGGTCATCATAACGTTCAAATAAGGAACAGAAAAGTGAAATTAAAATTCCATGAGTAAAAGTTTGTTATTGTAAACAGACGTAAGAGTAACTAACCTATAACCTCCCGATGATACAGTATGTTTTCAATCTGGTTCTTCTTATTTAGGAACCAAACCTCCAACTCATAATCCCCGCTGTCCTCGAACTGTGCGTCTCTGATCCGGAGCTCTGCAGAAACCCGGTCCAGCTGGACTCTGTCCTTGTACGAGCCGTATTCTTGTTGCTCTCTGCCGTTGAACGTAACAATTTCTCTGCCGTTGAGCATCCAAAATATATTCTCTAGAGGACCAAAGGCGCGCGGCTTGATGTGGATCTCCTGACCCTTCAGGATATATTGGATCTCCTCTGCTGCCGCTGAGAACAAGTGGAGGAGAAACAGACTGAGCTGTGTCTTCAGATAATTATAACTATTATATTATAAATCTATAAACTAGTGATAGTCTGATAAAGCTTCAAGAAGCAGTGTCATTATATCAGAGTCCACTAGATGGCGGTCTCTGTGCTATTTTCCTCGGTTTCGAACAACTGTTTTAATGAAACATCACATCACTTTAAATGGCGCCACCTACTGACCTCTAAACAACATGGCACTGTTTCATGAAGCTTCATCAGACCATCACTACTATAAATATAATATTTTTACTATGACCAGGTGTACTTTTTCCCTCTGGAATTATGGTCTTTAATCACCCCATAATAAAGAAATTGAACTGATTATTACTGAAGTAATTATCCATAATATGTTTTCAAATATTCATGTGAACTTGCTTTATATTCTCTTGGGTCATAAAGGTTTTCCTCCAGGTGGAACATGTTGAACGTCTACAACACACCCGGATGTCATCCAGGATGACAGTAGTTTGTTCAGTGATCTCCTCTCAGCGACTGTCACCAGTGAGTCCAGCTAGAACCTTAAGTTACAAAACAAATACTAATACTAATCAAATATTTTTTCTTTAAAATCTTTCACCAAATATGTTGTCCCGGCTGAGAACAGGGGTCAACAATGTTTCTTTTTATTTCGGCTTCTAACATGTGAAATTTATTCAAACAACTTAATGTGTTTTTCCTTTAACCAGTACTTTCCTTGTTCATTGTCTTCAATCTTAACTGAGCACGATCTGATCAGGTTTAATGATTTAAGGCAATTAAGTTTTATCAAGAAGAACTTTGATTCAGCTCATGGTCATAAACTGTTAGTTTGATCAAATGTATAATAAAATGAGTAGTCATAGAAACACATACTAGTGATTAGATTTTTATCTTCTTTCCCTCCTTAAAATATATATATATATATTTGGTGTTTAACTTCAAGTGAATTATTTCAAGTCATAGAAAAATATAATGGTCACATTAAGAATAAAAGTATTTTCTAAACATGATGCACAAGAGTTTTTAAAATATTTTAGATGTAATATAATCTGTTTATTTCAGCGCAGAGAAAGTGAAAAGAAATCGTCGACTATTGTCTAATCGTTCATTCACATCAGCCTCCCGAGTCTTCACACACCTGAGACAGGTGCAGTCATTGAATCAGAGCAACACAAACACCTCATTGTAATAACAAAGTCACTTCCTCCTCGCTGAGGAAACACGTACCGAGTCTGAAGCAGAAGAGAAGAAGAAGAAGAAGAAGAGCTTCCATCCTTCCACTGCTTTGTATTCATCAACTCATTCTTGCTTTTCAGTCTTTCTGCACAAGTTCATCCGCTTTAGTTCAACTGTTTTGTGTCGACAGGTATTGTCCGAGTGTGCAGGTGGATTCTGGGCGTGTCCAAGTGAGCGAGTGAAAGTCCAACTTAAGCCACAAATGATTTACTTCAGCAGCGACTCACAGTTTCACTTTCGTGACTCAAGGCCTTGGGGCCAAATCTAGACAATTGAGTTGTTCTTGAAGTCGGTTTTAAATTACATTAAATAGTCATTTGACACACGCATATTTGAAGTGTTTTTCTTTGTTTTTTAGCTTTAGCTGTGACCCACAGCACCCTATTCGGCATAATCAATAAAGTTGATAAACCTCTTACACTCTCCCTCTGCGAACGCTACATTTGGTGTCAGAAGTGATAAACTACTCGCCGTTCAAACTTTTTTCCAGATAGCCATGTTGTTCACATGTTCAAGCAACACATGAGACCAACAGCCGATGACACACACTGTGACTTTAGTGGTGGCACAGGATGCAGTGGAGGTTCTCGCTCCTGCTGAGGAACATGTAGACTCAACGTCTACTCTGACAACTCTTGAACTACAGCGGAGGATGTTGGCTGTGAAGGAAGGTATGTGAGAAGAACTGTGAAGGTCAGTCACTTGAAGAGCAGACCCAGCTAAATGACCAGACTACTTGAAATGACATAATGTCATGATGTCATGACCTGGGATTAGGCATATTGATTTGCATTGTATCAAACATAAGCGTCCATAGTAGTTTTGTGACGAAAAGGTAGATGAAGTAGTGGTTTATGTTACACACGATTATTTTTTTTTTTTTTTTTATTTATTACTCTTTATTTAGCATTTTTTCAGTCACAATCATACTCACACAGACGAAAAGAAACAAAACTAAAACAAAAACCAAAAAAAAAAACAGAATTAAAAAAGTAAAATTATAAAGTAAAAATACAGTCAGGCAGAATTATTTGTAAAGTCCATTTGCTTTTCTGGGCCAAACATGTTGAACAACAATTCTTTTCAATAGACCAAACTTAACATTACAATGCAAATTGTTCATTTCTCAACCTAAGAGAGAAGGTGATTTGTTCCATTGAACAGATTCCGTTTACAACATTTAAAGAAGCCATCCTCACATCCCTAAGTCTTATTTGTGTGGACATGGAATTTTAAACAATAATGGCTCCAAATATTGCCTGAACTTTGATATGGAACCTTCCTTGTTGGAAGGTCGTAGGAAATACCTCCTTAAAAAAGGGACCTATCATAGAGATGACTAGCCTACGAGTGAGTACAGTTGTCAATCTAATTGAGTCCAACATATAAAAAATAATAATTCCTCAAGCTATCGAATATTCCCGAATTAATTCAACTTAAGCCTTAACTGTTAGTGTAAATAATCCAAACATTCCTACCAGGTAGTTGAAAGTATCCGTAACTCGTTTCCCCTCATTGTAGTCTCTCTTGTTCTGACAGTGATAATACGAGTGCATCATTCGCTACTTGAGCCCAATTCTCCAGTTTTTTCCAACCACGATTCCATTTCAGCTGCTCTCTCGTTCCGTTTCTGCTGCTCCCCAGATAGCATGTCTAACCGTTGAATCTCCTTTTTGAAAGTGTCCAGTTCTTCCCTCATGTCTTTCCCTAAACTGTTCTCCAAGTGTTTGAACATCTTCTTCTATGTGATCTTACTAGATTGGTGATTCGGCTGAGCTGCAACAGGACGTCTCAGCAGTAGAATCATGAACGCTCTGCAAAGACTTCTGCACAGGGACCAGGACCATGGCTCAGGCTCTCAAACTGAAGTCCTTGTACACCAACAGAAACTATGCAATACCTAAAAATATGGAGGTCTATATATAGATCAAAGCAGATCGCCAGAGTTCTGCTGAGATTCTCACACCTGTGGTTCAGAGTTTAATCCTGAGACAGACGTGGGAACAGGGACGAGGAGGTCCAACACGGCTGAGGGACCTCATGGCATGTGAGAGGTCCACTCCTGACTTCAACCAGGTCAAGTGTGTAGGGACCAAAATATTTGTGTCAGGACAAGAAGACCTTAAATTTATGATGTTTTAATTTTAAATGTATAGTTTTAGAAGCAATTGACCTGTCCCGTAACCCAGAACTAACTGAACCTAAGCAAAGATGTTCTGACACCACGGACTGGAACCAGGTAGCACTGGGAGAAAGAGAATGACGGATCGCAAAGTTATTGACAAATCAAATTGTTTTTTTTTTTAAACATTTTTATTTTTGTCTTTTTATCAGGTTGATTGTATTTTACCTGTTCAAGTTTGTCTAAACCAGACTTGGGCAAAGAAATTTAATTTTATTAATTTTATATCCCATAAGTAACATTTTGCCTTTTCCCTGGATCTATCTTTTGATTTATCTGTGTGTACAACAGTGTTTGCCTCTGTTCCTCAGCCAGAGGATCATCAGGGAGGTGGACTCTGTCAGGCAGGTTAGTTCTTTGAGACCCTGAAAGTCCAGACGGTGAGAACAACATCAACATCTGAGCTGGTGTGTCTGACTTTTCTCCTATAATACTTGAGTGTAGCAGCTCTCACCTGTGTGATTGTGCTCTGTGAGGTCACATGATCCCTCCTCCGTCTCCTCAGGTCTTCTCTCCTGCTGTTGGTCGTCACTAGCATGACTTCCTCCCTCCTTTCTGTCTCCATCTGATGTTTCCTCAGCTGAGACTCTCTCCTCTCTGGCTCCTTCAGAGTCCACACCAGGTTCTGCTGGTGAGGGAGTGTGAGTGGAGGTGTTGGTCAGAGACAACTTTGATCCTCCGTCCTCATCTGTCTTCAGCTGCACGTCTGGAAACACAACATACTGACACGTGTTCACATGTTCTGTGTCTTAGACACTGAAACACTTGAACACTGAAGCTTCCAGTGTGTGTGTGACTGTGTGAGTCTGTGTGTGTAAGTTTCTGTGACTGTGTTTGTCTTTGCGTGCGTTCATATATGTGTTACTTTTAGTGTGTCTGTGAGTCTCTGGCCGTGGGTTTTTGTCAGTCGGTGTGTCTGAGAATTTGAGGGTGTGTGACTGTGTGTGTCTGTGAGTCAGTGTTTTTGTGTGTGTGTGTAAATGTCTGTTTGCCTGTGTGCATGTTTGTTTCAGTCTGTCAGCGTGTGTGTGTGATTTTGTGTATCTAGGAGTGTGTGATGGTGATTGTGTGTGTGTGGATCATGTGTGTCTGTATGACTGTCTGTAGGTGGAAGAGAGAGAGAGAGAGTGTGTGTGTGTGTGGGGGGGGGTGTGTGTGTGTGTGTGTGTGTGTGTGTGTGTGTGTGTGTGTGTGTGTGTGTGTGTGTGTGTGTGTGTGTGTGTGTGTGTGTGTGTGTGTGTGTGTGAGACACTTCTCTCCTATGATACTGACACTTGAGTGTAGCAGCTCTCACCTGGTCTTCTCTCCTGCTGTTGGTCGTCACTAGCATGACTTCCTCCCTCCTTTCTCTCTCCATCTGATGTTTCCTCAGCTGAGACTCTCTCCTCTCTGGCTCCTTCAGAGTCCACACCAGAGAAACTTTTATTCTCTGACAGGTTATATAGAAACGTGTTATGTTTTTAATACTCTCATCAATAAATACAGAGATAAAATTGTTGTTGCAATTCACTTTCTAATGTTTGGAAATGTGTGTGTGTGTCTGTGAGTATGTGTGTCTCAGTGTAGCAGCTCAGAGAACAACATCAACATCTGAGCTGGTTCTTCATGAAGCTTCTTCTTCACAGACACGACTCTTCAGAGTTAGTCTCGTGGTTTGGGAGAAGAAGAGCAAGTTTCTGGGAAGGAAGAGTCAAAGCTCTGCTCCGACTCTCGTCTTCCACCTTGTGACGATCTGAACAAACATGACAGTAAAACTTCACTCTGATTTAATGTGTTTGTTTTGTTATTTTCAGAGCCCACTAGAGGGCGCTCTTTTCTAAATAACATGTCTGAAAGACTGAATGAAACCTCAGATCATTTTAATCAACTGTGTATATTTTGTGGGAGGAAACCAGAGTGTCTGAAAGACATACATGCTCTCATACACCTGTAATCAAACCTGCATCATCAATCAATCCCAGAAGTCTCCACCTCAAGGGTACTCATTGTGTGTCTCAGTGTAGCAGCTCTTACTTGTTGGCTTGTGTTCTGTGAGGTCATGTGACTCCTCAACACTGGTCGTCATCAAAGATGGAGGATCTTGATGTTGTTGTGTTACTGAAGTGTTCAGTTGTTGCTGCTCTTTCTCTCCCTCTGTTGATCCAGACTCTCTGTCCTGAACTTCCTCTCTGGCTCCTTCAGAGTCCAGACGAGAGTCTTGTTGTTCCTCAGCCAGAGGATCATCAGGGAGGTGGACTCTGTCGTTCAGGTAAATTCTTTTAGGCTCTGAAAGTCCAGACGGTGAGAACAACATCAACATCTGTGACTGTGTGTCAGTGTTTTTTTGTGTTTGTTGAAATCAATGTGTGTTTCCCTATGAGCATGTATGTGACTAGGTTTTTGCGTGTGTGACTGTGTGCGTCTAGGAATGTGTGACTTTGGCTTTTTTTTGTGTATGGAAACATGTTTGTGTGTTTGTCTGCGTTAGTCAGGGAGCTTGTGTGTGTGACCAAGTTTTTTTATGTGTGAAAGTATGTGTGAGTTCATTCATGTGAGACTCTGAGTTTGTGTGACTATGTGTAACTAGTGTTGTGTGTGTGGACTGTGTATGTCTTTTAGAGAGAGTGTGTGTGTGTGTGTGTGTGTGTGTGTGTGTGTGTGTGTGTGTGTGTGTGTGTGTGTGTGTGGGGGTGTGTGTGTGTGTGTGTGTGTGTGTGTGTACAGTGTGTGAGTATGTGTGTCTCAGTGTAGCAGATCTTACTTGTTGGTCTGTGTTCTGTGAGGTCATGTGACTTCTCAACACTGGTCGTCATCAAAGATGGAGGATCATGATGTTGTTGTGTTACTGAAGTGTCCAGTTGTTGCAGCGACACACTTTCAGTCTCTTCACATCTTCTCTCCTGCTGTTGCTGCTCTTTCTCTCCCTCTGTTGATCCAGACTCTCTGTCCTGAACTTCCTTTCTGGCTCCTTCAGAGTCCAGACCAGAGTCTTGGTGTTCCTCAGCCAGAGGATCATCAGGGAGGTGGACTCTGTCGGGCAGGTTAGTTCTTTGAGACCCTGAAAGTCCAGACGGTGAGAACAACATGAACATCTGAGCTGGTTCTTCATGAAGCTTCTTCTTCACAGACACGACTCTTCAGAGTTAGTCTCGTGGTTTGGGAGAAGAAGAGCAAGTTTCTGGGAAGGAAGAGTCAAAGCTCTGCTCAGACTCTCGTCTTCCACCTGGAGATGATCTGAACAAACACGACAGTAAAACAGCTTCACTCGTTTATATTTTCCAGGGTTTTGTGTTGATAAAGTGAGAAGTTTTTTTTATCTTATTTAGCATCTTTGTGTCTTTATTTCCAGAGCCCACTAGAGGGCACTCTTTTCTAGATAACATGTCTGAACGACTGAATGAAACCTCAGATCATTTTAATCAACTGTGTATATTTTGTGGGAGGAAACCAGAGTGTCTGAAAGACATACATGCACTCATACACCTGTAATCAAACCTGCAACGTGTTGTGACTGTGTGTTGTTATCATGTTGTGGTGAAGATGAAATATAAATAAAGCAGCACACACACCTTCATCTTTCTCCTGGACAGAGTTGACATGTGTCTCCATCAGAACATCTTCTTCACCTTCCTCACAAGAACCTTTGACTGACACGAATAAATGTGGATCAAACTTTTGAATTTGATTATTTGTATCCTTTTTCTGACATACATTTCATTCAATACTCTTTGATTGACATGTGTGGGTCATTATTTTATTTATTATTTGAATTTTCAATGCACAAAAATCAGTATCGACTTTTCAATAAACAGTTAAATATCACAAAACCTATTTTTAATATTAATGTAATTGTCTCCCTAATGAAATCTGTCTGGTGTCTATTGGTATTTTTTTGTTTATTTTCCATACAGACAAAGGCAATAACACACATGTCAATCAATCACAAAGTGTCAATAGTCAGACCATTTACATTGGTCATGGAAGTCTCCACCTCCAAGGGACTTATTGTACAAACAAAGCGAGGCATGATTACAGCTGGCTGGAGGAGGAGTGAAGCCATTATTACGTCATAATGGACTCTGCTCTTGTAACCTCTCTCGATTTCAGACGGGGGAGAACTTTATAAAGTAATAACTTTAAAACAGTGAGTCGTAACAGACTTTGTCTTGTTAGCGCTCCTGTGTGGGTTAACTAGACAACTTATTTCTAGACCAGAGAGAATCTTTAGCTATTTTAATCTAACGTGAACAACACGTCCGTTTAGCGAAAATCGCTTCACCTTTTAAATAAACTGAAAACTGAAACTAATTCGATAAATAGCAAGATTAGTCTTGGTGGAGAAAAAAAACAAGAAACACAAGATCCTTCTTTTGTGTAGAAGGTTCTTGTACAAGTCTAACTAGTCTACGTTACAAACAGGAAGTCGCACATACCTTGTTTTGTCGCCTGTTTTTCCACATCGAATTTTCCTTTCGTTTTAATAAATTCTGAAAAGACAAATAAAACAGACTCAGAACTTTTATTCTCTGGCGGGGTATATAGACACGTGTAATGTTTTTAATACTCTCGTCAATAAATGCAGAGATACTAGTAAAATATAACAAAATTAAAGAAATCGTTTTTCCCAGTTAATGTGTGGGTCTTGACCTTCACCTTTAAGTTTCCTCCGGGACAGGAAGCCCACGATAAGAAGCAGAAGGATGAGCAACAGAACCACGACGATCGGGGCGATGGACGGATGCACTTGTTTTTCTGGAAAAGATTCTTTAAAACAACATCTTGATTTCAGTGATATTTAGTCCAACACACTGACCTGGAAAACACTTGTTTGCTGTGAAAACAGCTTGATCCTGGTTCAGGGGGGACCTCACGTGGCAGGTGTGCACGCTCTCGTCATGCTCGTCCTGCAGCTGAATCGTCAGGTTGGAGCCCAGATGTTTGGTTCCGTTGGAGCTCCACTCAAAGTTGAGGAACTGAGGGCGACTGAAGTTTGCTGTGCAGACCAGCTTTGCCAGGAGTTCACCCTGAAGCTCACAGTGAACGTTTGTGTTGGACACTTTGTCTGGACGACACACAAACACAGAGAAGATGACATCAGCACTATTAGCACTGAAGGTGACATGATGGATCATGGTGTTTGCAGATGATATAGTGATTTGTAGTAAGAATTCATACAGAAATAGATGGAAATGATTTTCAAACATTTACCTACCTGCAGTAGAATTATGGTATAAGTATATCAGTGCCATCATAATATTGAATAGTTGAATGAATTTATTGTTTTTTTAAGCACTGATTTTTTATTTATTTATTGAATTTCTATATTCAAAAAGGTTGAATTTGCTTTTAATTGTATTAAAAATATTGAATTGATGTGAAATTCAAAGTTAGAGCGAGAGGCTCAGTGCTCGATTGGATTAGTCTGGTAAGATGGCTCTATTAAAACATATCAATATGGAATTTAAAGAGCTATACATAAAAACAAAATTAATTAAAAACAATCAATTTTGAATAATTGGGATTACAACTTTAAAATCTATATTTATTTAATTTTTTTAATCAATTATTCATCCTTTTAGGACAAATTATTACATTCAATTGCTCAATAGAAAATATACCTTTCAATATATAAATTAAACAAATCATCATAAATTTCAAATAAGCAATTGAAAAGTGAAAATCAAAGTCCATGAATAAAGGTTTGATAGAGAGACATAAGAGTAACTAACCTATAATCTCCCGATGATACACTAGATTTTTAATCTGGTTCTTCTTATTTGGGAACCAAACCTCCAACCCATATTCCCCGCTGTCCTCGAACTGTGCGTCTCTGATCCGGAGCTCTGCAGAAACCCGGTCCAGCTGGACTCTGTCCTTGTACGAGTCATATTCTTGTTGCTCTCTGCCGTTGAACGTAACAATTTCTCTGCCGTTGAGCTTCCAGAGTATCTTCTCAGGAGGACCAAAGGCGGGCGGCTTGATGTGGATCTCCTGACCCTTCAGGATATATTGGATCTCCTCTGCTGCCGCTGAGAACAAGTGGAGGAGAAACAGACTGAGCTGTGTCTTCAGATAATTATAACTATTATAGTATAAATCTATAAACTAGTGATGGTCTGATGAAGTTTCATGTCATTACTTCCAGAATCCACTAGATGGCGGTCTCTGCACTATTTTCCTTTGTTTTGAACAACCGTTCTAATGAAACATCACATCACTTTTAAACTGATGGCGCCGCCTACTGACCTCTGAACAACATGACACTGTTTCATAAAGCTTTGTCAGACCATCACTACTATAAATATAATATTTTTGCTATGACCAGGTGTACTTTTTCCCTCGGGAATTATCATCTTATAACCCCATAATTAGGAAATGTCGTTCTTGAATTTATTGTCCATCACGTGAACTTGCTTTAGATTCTCTTGAGTCATAAAGGTGTTTGTCCAGGTGGAACATGTTGAACGTCTACAACACACCTGTGTACTTGTTTCAGTTTAACTTCAGTGACGGGGAGCAAAGTTTGAGTCTGGCTGATTATTTACTCGACACGTTGATCTCATGAACACACACTTCAACACAACTGATGAAAGAGTAGAAACCACTCATGAAGGTCTGACGACCACAGGAAACAGATGACAAGAGAGAGAATGAAAGTAAAATTCCAAAAACGGGAATCAAATACGTTACCTGAGCTTTGCTAGTTTAACTAAAGTTAACTTATGGTATAAGTATATCAGTGCCATCACAATATTGAATATTTGAATGAATTTATTGTTTTTTGAAGCAATGATTTGTTTTTCATTCATTAAATCATTTCTATATTGAAAGGTTGAATTTGCTTTTAATTGCATTAAATATATTTAATTGGTGTGAATTTAAAATTTAAAAGCGAGTGACTCAGTGCTCGATTGGATTAGTCTGGTAAGATGGCTCTATTACAACATATCAATATTGAATTTAAATGGCTACAAATGAAAACAAAAATAATTCAAAACAATTATTTTTGAATAATTGGGATTAGAAAATCAAAATCTATGTGTAATTTATTTAAAATCAAAATTTAAATCAATTATTCATCCCTTTAATAGACAAATTATTACATTCAATACAAAATATACCTTTCAATATATTAAATATTAAATTCAAGAAAACATGAATTATAAAATGCGTCAAAAACTAAATTTTAAAGAAAAAGTATACATGTTTTAACATGTTAAACGTCTTAAATCAACCAGTCAATATTCTGATGCCACTGATATACTTCCATATATAGACCCAGCACTTAAGAGTAGAACCAACCAAACACAGACCACATTCTGCTGCATGTGTCAAGAGTTTGTAACTCAATGCAATAAATAGTAAGATTTCCAATGAGTTCATGGAGAGGGATTGAGACTAAGAGTATAACAATGTAGAGTGAGTTGTACAGTGTTTGTGTAGTAAGAAAGTGAGTCTGAAAGTTATTTAACTGAGTTAGGAAACTAGTTGTTTAGGTTTGTTGGATTAAAATCATCATAAAATTCAAATAAGCATTTGAAAACTGAAAATAAAAGTCCATGAGTAAAGGTGTGTTAGAGAGACATGAAAGTAACTAACCTATAACCTCCAGACGATACACTAGAATTTCAATCTTATTTGGGAACCAAAGCTTCAAATCATATTTCCCGCTGTCCTCGAACTGTGCGTCTCTGATCCGGAGCTCTGCAGAAATCCAGTCCAGCTGGACTCTGTCCTTGTACGAGCCGTATTCTTGTTGCTCTCTGCCGTTGAAGGTGACAATTTCTCTGCCGTTGAGCATCCAGAATATCTTCTCTAGAGGACCAAAGGCGGGCGGCTTGATGTGGATCTCCTGACCCTTCAGGATATATTGGATCTCCTCTGCTGCATCTGAGAACAAGTGGAGGAGAAACAGACTGAGCTGTGTCTTCAGATAATTATAACTATTATATTATTAATCTATAAACTAGTGATGGTCTGATGGAGCTTCAAGTAGCAAAGTTTGAGTCTGGCTGATTATTTATCGTCACGTTGATCTAATGAACACACACTTCAATGACAGGAGAGAGAATGAAAGTAAAATTTCAAAAACAGCAATCAAATATGTTACCTCGACTTTGCTCGATTAACAAAACTTTCATGCATGTTGTCCACTGAAACAAAATGTTATTTTCAAGTATTTTGAGTGATTTGTGACATTATTCTGTGTGAGATCTTAAAATGCTGAGTTGCGTTTTAGATCTTTCGCTGGAACAGACTTTTTTCTTTAGCTTCTGGTTAAATAATCCAATGAACAAATTAAGACTTGTTTAAGGTTTGTACTGATCAAGAGTGAATAGTTCTTGTCAACGATGGAGAATTGTCATGCTACATGCTAGCCACTGTAAGTTAGCAACACGATAATGACAGCTAACAATCGTTTTGTTTGGCAAAAGTCTCTCTGTTTAGGTATTTTCACAATTTAGTAATATGTTTGATATTAAAAGGTTCGCCCTCCAACTGCTTTGCTATTGGTTTATCCTTGACGTTCTGATTCATTTCTGAGAAAGCTCAATGAACTCGCCACCCAGCTGGGTGCAGCCCACTTCCTAAAGGTGGGGAATATGCCCGGAGCTCCGGTGTGGGAGATTTCGTCGAGCCAGACCTCTTGGCCACAGAAGTCGGGTATGATGTGACACGGCAAGCATCAGTTCAGCTGAGTGTTTCAGACGCCTGGAAAACTGTCATCGGCTGTGCAGCTCTGAAGCTGCAGCAGCTTTGGGTGAGCGATCTCCTCCTTCTATAAAATACACTTATGGCAATAAAGGACATGAACTGGATTATTCTTATGTAGTTGTTATGAGAGGGTTACTGGCAGAGGGTGCAGCCTCAAGCCTGTGAGAGTAAATTACTTGCATGTTTTAAAGTCTTCGCTGCTAATGCTAAGTTATCATTTACCACCGCTCAGAGCCTGCAAGATTTTTCCTCTCACCAAATAACTTGAAGTGTTGTCTAAAACCTTAGTCCGTTCTTTTATAGCTGGGTCTGTCTACACAGATGAGGGACAGACCCCGATCACTGTCTTTCATTGCTCATGGAAATGCTCCGGCACATTCCTCCACATGTCTTTGCTTTTCCTCAGCTCTTGTGACACTAAGCAGTGCTCAGGGAGGTGAGGAGGCTTCCGGGAGGAAGAGGCTACACGCGCTGCGCTTGTCTGAGCTTCCCCACACGTTTCTCCCACAAAGCTGGATTATATGTACGAGAGTGAGGGTTCTAGTGAATCAAGCAAGGGTTGAAGAGATGGAGACGCTGCTCGTGTGATGCCCTTTCCTCATTATCCCAGAACAGTCACCGGGGGGTGCCCTGGTGCTATCAGGAGCGGCGTCCAACTGGGGTAAATTGATTCCATTGGGCTTCGCCTTGGTTAAAACCAATGGCGAAGTGGTTAAAGGGCGATGCACCAAAAAAAGTAGAACCCAGGAGTTATTGGTTTCATAACTTCAGGTTCTACGATTGGTGCGAAGCCCTATAACCACGTTGCCAAGTTGCCACCTTTTCTCAGCTACGTTTTCAGTGGGAGGAAGTGGACCCAAGCTGGGTGGCCAGTTTTCTCAGAGACGAGGCAGGGCATCAGGATTAATGAATAGTTAGGCGGTTAGAGGACTTCGCACCAACCGTATAACCTGAAGTGATGAAACCAATACCTCTGGGGATCTGTCACCAAATATGTTGTCACGGCTGAGAACAGGGGTCAACAATGTTTAATTTTATTTTGGGTTCTAATATGTGACATTTACTCAAACAACTTAATGTGTTTTTCATGTAACCAAAACTTTACTTGTTCATTGTTTTCAATCTTAACTGAGCACTACTTGATCGGGTTTAATGATTTAAGGCAATTAAGATTCATCAAGAAGAACTTTGATTCAGCTCATGGTCATAAACTGTTGATCAAAGGTATAATAAAATGGGTAGTCATGGCAACACATACTAGTGATTCGATTTTTATCTTCTTTCCCTCCTTAAAATTGATTAAACTTTATTTCAAATTTATACTGTATATATTTGGTGTTTAAATTCAACTGAATTATTTCAGGTCATAGAAAAATATAATGGTCACATTAATAATAAAAGTATTTTCTATACAAGAGTTTTTAAATATTTTAGATGTTATGTCACTTGTTTTATATCAACAGTCAGTAGTAACGTGGTGGTTTCATTCACATCAGTTTGACTAAATCTGCTCACTTTTTAACAAACTTCACTGCAGTCTTCACACACCTGAGACAGGTGGACTCATTGAATCATAGCAACACAAACACCGCATTGTAATAACAAAGTCACTTCCTCCTCACTAAGGAAACACTTACCAAGTCTGCAGCAGAAGAGAAGAAGAAGAAGAAGAAGAACTTCCATCCTTCCACTGCTTTGTATTCACCAACTCATTCTTGCTTTTCAGTCTTTCTGCACATGTTCATCTGCTTTAGTACCACTGTTTTGTGTCGGCAGGTATTGTCCGAGTGTGCAGGTGGATTCTGGGCGTGTCCAAGTGAGCGGCTGAAAGTCCAACTTAAACCACAAATGATTTACTTGAGCAGCAACTTACAGTTTCACTTTTGTGACTCAAATTAGACGATAGAGTTGTCCTTGAAGTCGGTTTTAAATGACATTAAATAGTAATTTGAACACGCATATTTGAGGTACTGTAATGGTGGGGTTGGAAAAGTTTAAGTGTTAACAGGTTTAGTTTAGATTTTACGAAGGTCCTTGAAGGCTGCTTGACACTGCAGCGTCAATGTCCCTGGTCAGTGAGTCAACAGTTCCGAAAACCGTTACCCATCACACACTTTAGCCTGATGCAGAGGATTTGTACGTATATGGACACACTAAAATTTGCATGGTGGGCACGGCAGTCTTCTCAGTCCGCAGAATCCTCCCAAAGTTTACCTTTCAGGTGTCAGGCTGGGGCTCGAAACAGGACTCAGGGGCAAAGACGTACGGTTATACAGGCCTTTAATCATCTCAAAAAATCTGAGTTTAGTTTAGATTTTACAGAGGTCCATGAAGGCATGGCGGTCCGTGAAGAAGAAGTCCGACAGTTGTGTGTCATGAGTCTACATTTTCCTCCTTGTGTTTCCGGTTTTATTGTGAAATCCGCTCCCTTCTGTGTCTGTGCTAGTCTTACTTCGCCCCTGTCTGAGTAGTAATTGTTCTCAGCTGTGTCTTGTTAGTCCTGCCCCCAGCTGCTGCTGATTGCTCCCTGTGTTCTTAAGCCCCCACTCTCTGTCACGTCCTTTGTCATGTCGTCACCCTTTTCCAGTACCTGTATCCTGCCGTTGAGTATTCCTGCTTCCTACCCTGTCTCCTTACCTTTGTCCCGATCAAGACTCCATTCCTGCCTGTTGTGATTATCGACCTGTTTCTGCCCCCTTGATGCCGAGTTTGCCTTACCCCTGCTTTTGGCTTTTGTTGCTGTTTCCTGGACTGTTTGACTACGCCTCTGCCTTCCCCACTGAATTAAACCAAGTCTATGCAAATTACCTCTGCTTCTGGGTTTCTCCATTCCAAACTCTGATATTGTTATTCGAGACCAGCTCAAGAAAGCGTGTTTTCGTGTTTTTTTGGCTTTGGCTGTGGCCCACAGCACCCTATTCGGCATGATCAATAAAGTTGATAAACATCTTACACTCTCCTTCTGCAAACACTTCTTTTGGGGTCAGAAGTGACAAACTACTCCCCGTTCTTTTTTCCAGATAGCCATGTTGTTCACATGTTCAAGCAACACATAAGACCAACAGCCGATGACACACACTGTGATTTTAGTGGCGGCACAGGATGCAGTGGAGGTTCTCGCTCCTGCTGAGGAACATGTTGACTCAAAGTCTACTCTGACAACTCTTGAACTACAGGGGAGGATGTTGTGAGGGAGGTATGTGAAAATAACTTTGAAGGTCAGACAGAGTTATTTGTAAAGTCCATTTGCTTTTCTGGGCCAAACATCTTGAACAACAATTCTTTTCAATAGACCAAACTTATTACAATCTTGTATTAATGACATCCTCTCTTTCTTTATATAAAAAACACTTCTTCCACTTTTGTGCATATTGTTCATTTCGCAACCTAAGAGAGAAGGTGATTTTTTTTTCCATTAAACAGATTCCGTTTACAACATTTAAATAAGCCATCCTCACATCCCTAAGTCTTATTTGTGTGGACATGGAATTAAAAAAAATAATGGCTCCAAATATTGCCTGAACTTTGACACACGAACATATGGAACCTTCCTTGTTGGAAGGTCGTAGGAAATACCTCTTTTAAAAAAAAAAAAAAAAGGGACTTGTAGTGCTCCCCTTACCAGGATAATGAGGGGAGGGCTTCCGGGTCCGTTAACTTAATTAATATATAAATCCCCTTGAACACACTATAGGTAAATAATAATAAAAGCACACCACGCAAGGTTTAAATTCAAAACTTAGATTTTAGTTAATAATAATAATAGCAATTTTCAAATACAAACATAAACCGGGATTGCAGAAAAACAAACCCAAATTCCAAAACAACCCGTATGTATATTCGCAATTTACACAATCAAGGGCCCACACTCACACACACACACAAGCGCACGGCCGGCTCTTTAAAGGTCCAGGGCGTTGCAGGCCTGAAGCATGGGGGCTCCGTAATCCAACGAAAAGTGTCCCTCCTTCCAGCGGAGTGTGAAACAATATAAAAAATGCAGTACCTTTCAGCGTAGGTAGGGCCGGGGTTCGTCGGTGGGGCGCTCCAGCACCACGTCCGCGCTTCCCGCAGGTGCCGCTCACGGACTAGTTGTTGACGGCCACCGCTCGGGTTCAACTGTGTGAGCCGAACCCTCGTTCTCCGTCGGCTCACGCGTGGTGAGCTGACGATGTTTGGGAACTCTGAGTAACCTCCCGGGCTTCGTGCGGAAGTCCACGGCGCAGGTAACGGCCGCCCAGATTGTCGGTTTGACAATCCACGTTCGCCACCCTTGTCCGTTCCGTTTCACGGTATTTCCCCCTCTTGTCAACAGCCGCCCGACACACATCCACTTCACCCTCTACCACCGGTATTCTGCCGGTGTTCCCTCGGCAGGGACGGGCCTATCACCTGCGCCCCCTGCGCGCACCGTTGCGCCATCAATTAGATAGATAGATAGATAGATAGATACTTTATTCATCTCCTTAGAGAAATTCACGGTTTCAGCAGCTCCAGAATATGTTACAAAGAGATAGAACACAGAGGTATGCAGCTATGTACAGTCTAAAATATACTGAAACATATGTATAAAAAAGAAGAAAAAAAAATAGAATAAAACTAAAATAAAATAAAAAAATATTCAAAAAGATATATAAAACCTTAAAAAGAATGGGATGAGTCTGCGTCATGTGTGATGCAGGTTGAAGAGTCTGATGGCATGGGGGAGGAATGATCTCCTCAGTCTTTCAGTGGAGCAGGACATTGACAGCAGTCTGTCACTGAAGCTGCTCCTCTGTCGGTCTATGGTGCTGTGAAGAGGATGGTGTGGATTGTCTATGATGGACAGGAGCCTGTTGAGGGTGCGTCGCTCAGCTATGGATGTCAGACTGTCCAGTTCCGTGCCTACAACAGAGCCTGCCTTCCGTATTAATTTGTCCAGGCGTGAAGCATCCTTCTTGTTTAGACTGCCCCACCCAGCACACCACTGAGTACAGGAGGGCACTCGCTACCACAGACTGGTAGAAGGTCTGTAGCAGCTTCCTGCAGACGTTGAAGGATGCCAGCCTTCGAAGGAAATACAAGCGACTCTGTCCTTTCTTGCACAGAGCATCTGTGTTGGTGGTCCAGTCCAGCCTGTCATCCAGCTGTACTCCCAAGTATTTGTAGGTGTGCACGACCTCCACACAGTCCCCCTTGATGAGAACTGGTTCTGGGTGCACCCTGGATCTCCGGAAATCCACAACCATCTCCCTGGTCTTGGCGGTGTTTAGGAGCAGATGATTGTTGTCACACCATTTGACAAAGTCCTGGATGAGCTCCCTGTACTCGTCCTCCTTTCCGCTCTTGATACAGCCAAAAATGGCTGTGTCGTCCGCAAATCTCTGAAAATGGCAGAGCTCTGAGTTGTGCTGAAAGTCGGACGTGTACAGGGAAAACAAGACAGGAGAGAGCACAGTTCCCTTTGGCGCCCCCGTGTTGCTGACCACCATGTCAGACCTGCATTCCCCCAGTCTCACATACTGGGGTCGGCCAGTCAGGTAGTCGCTTATCCAGGCAACTAGGTGTGAATCCACTCCCATCCCCGACAGCTTGTCCCTCAGGAGCAGAGGCTGGATGGTGTTGAAGGCGCTGGAGAAGTCCAAAAATGTAATTCTCACAGCACCGTTGCCTCTGTCCAGGTGAGAGAGAGATCAGTGTTGAGGGAAGATGATGGCATCTTCCACTCCCACCTTTTCTCGGTAAGCAAACTGTAGGGGGTCAAGGGCGTGGCAGGTCTGTGGACTGAGGTGATGGAGCACCAGTCGTTCCATGGTCTTCATCACGTGCGACGTCAGGGCCACAGGTCTGAAGTCGTTCATCTCTACAGGATGGGGTTTCTTTGGGACTGGGATGATGCATGATGTCTTCCACTGCTGGGGGACCTTCCCCAGTCCCCGGCTCAGGTTGAAGATATGCTGAAGGGGGTGACCCAGTTCCCGCGCGCAGGCCTTCAGTAGTCGAGGCGACACTCCATCTGGACCTGCAGCTTTGTTGGGGCGCAGCCTCCTCAGCTCTCCATGAACCTGAGCTGCTGTGATCGTGGGTGGTGTGGTGGGGGGTTGGGAGTTGTCCTCATCTGTGTTTGTGGAGGCTTGTGTGAGTTGGGGGCTGAGGTGAGGGCTGAGGGCATCTGCATTCAGAGGTGTGAGTGGGATGGGGTGATCAAACCTGTTAAAGAACTGGTTTAACTGGTTTGCCCTTCCCACATCGCTCTCCATGGGGGTTTTCCTCTTGGAGCTGCAGCCAGTGATTGTTTTCATGCCCTCCCACACCTCCCTCATGTTGTTTTCCTAAAACTTTTGTTCAATCTTCCTTCTGTATTGCTCTTTGGCCTCTCTGAGCTGGACTCGGAGTTCCTTCTGTATCCGCTTGAGCTCCTGGGTGTCCCATCCTTGAAGGCCCTCTTTTTCTGGTTCAGAAGGCCCTTGATGTTGCTTGTAATCCAGGGCTTGTTGTTAGCAAAGCAGCGTACAGTTCTTACTGGAACAACAACGTCCATACAGAAGTTGATATACTCAGTTGTGCAGTCAACAACCTCCTCAATGTTCTCAACGTGTGATCCCTGCAAAGCATCCCAGTCAGTGGTCTCAAAGCAGTCCTGTAGGGCCAGTTCAGCCTCAGGAGACCACTTCCTGAATGTGCGTGTGACTGTAGGCAGCCTCCTCACTCTTTGGATATAGTGAGGTTTTAACAGGACCAGATTGTGATCCGCTTTTCCCAGTGCAGGCAGGGGGGAGGCTGTGTATGCATCCTTCACGTTTGCATACATCAGATCTAAAGTCCTATTCCCCCTGGTGTTACAGTCCACATACTGGTGAAAAGCAGTCAGTGTTTTGTCCAGAGTGACATGATTAAAGTCCCCAGAGATTAACACAAGGGCCTCTGGATGCTGTGTTTGTAGTTCCGCCACAGCGCTGTGGATGACGTCACACGCAGCCTCCGCGTCAGCACGCGGAGGAATGTAAACAATGAAAACATTCCATTATTATTCCATTAACAAAAACCCCCCACTCCCAACAAAAGTCGCAATACATGAATAAATATAACGCATTCCAATAAACCATTTTAACTCATAATTTGTAACTTAAATTATCACAGTTAGAACATTATATTGATATTATTCATTTTACTAATTATATTACTATTTATGTTACATATTATATTGTGTATATATATATATATATTTATATTATTTATTTACTTTGACTGTGTAACACCCTCCCCCTTCTAAAAGGCTTTGATGTCCTCGTCAAACTAACTATATTTGAGGGTTTGAGAAAAAGGGGCTTGCCACTCGATTCCCTTACCTCCCAATCTTGATGATCACACCCCTATGCGTGATGGTTAATGGCTGGTCCTTTGATTTACCAGGCTCATCATAAGTTAACCTAATGACTGGTTTTATTGTTCGTTTAGGACGCTGCACAGGGGGGCTAGTTACGGTATTTCTAGTGCCTGCCTCTTGGTGCCTATCGTGGCTAGGGTGTTCAGACACTAGATCTTCATCTTGAGTAAGCTCTTGTTCCTCATCCTCTGGTTCTGTATTGCGGCACCCAGTACTGTTGTGTTCCTCCATGCTGTCCTCCTCCAACCAGTTCTCCTCAGCGGGATCCGCTTCTGACTGTCCAGAATGGACGTCTTGAACAGGACTTGAACGTCTAACAGCATCCTTTTCCTGTTGTAACATGTCCTTCAGGTACGAACTGTAGCGTGTTGCCAGACTAGGCCACTCCACCACTGAGGCCTCTGAGGATGAACCCGAATCCTCCTGGACTGCTTGAAAAGAAGTAGGGGGGTCCGGTAAGCATTTCCTGGATCTGGTTTGTCTGGTGATGCTCTGCGTGTTATCTGCTACTGCAGTCGGCATCCGTACCAAGTGCCCAATCGGCAGGAGATGGTCACGATGGAGAGTTTTCTCTCCTCCTCTTCCATCTTCTGGTTTCACTTTATATACTGGCAAGTTTGGCATTTTTTCCAGAACCACATAGGGTATAGGCTTCCACCGACTTTCAAGCTTGTGTTTTCCTTTCAAGCCTAAATTCTTTATCAGCACCCTGTCGCCCTTTTGCAGTGCCTGGAAACCGACTCTTCGGTCGTATGCTTTCTTGTTCCTTTGATGCGTTTGGAAGCCGGCTTCTGATGCAAACTTGTAAGCATTCCGTAAGTCCTCTTTCAACTTTTCCACATACTGTGAATGGTAGCTATCCGCTTTGCCATCAGGAGAGGTTCCAAAACACACATCTACAGGCAACCTGGCCTCCCAACCAAACATCAGGAAGTAGGGTGAGTATCCTGTAGCGTCACATTTGGTGCTGTTGTAGGCGTGCACCATGTAGCCAACGTGTTTACTCCAAGTTCGTTTCTTTTCCAACCCCAGGGTGCCCAGCATAGAAAGAAGGGTTCTGTTGAATCTTTCAGGCTGCGGGTCTCCCTGTGGGTGGTAGGGGGTAGTTCTTGATTTTCTGATCCCCATCATCGTTAAGAGCTCTTTGATGAGTTGACTCTCAAAGTCTCTCCCTTGGTCCGAGTGTATTCTTGCTGGCAGTCCGTAATGAACGAAAAACTTGTCCACCAAGATCTTTGCTACAGTTTGCGCTTTCTGATTACGGCTGGGAAAGGCCTGAACATAGCGGGTGAAATTGTCCGTGACCACCAACACATTGCTAATGCCTGCAGAGTCTGGTTCCAGGGACAGAAAGTCGATGCACACTAGATCCATTGGTCCATTGCTTGTGATGTGATGCAATGGGGCTTTATGACAGGGTGTCTTTCGTCTTACACACTTTCCACAGTTTTTTATGTAGTGTTCCATATCGGGTGGAGTTGGTAAGGCTCCTGAGAAGGTGCGCAGTCGTGCGTAGCTTCCTCCCACAGCTGGTTTAGCCGTTTTTTCCAGCAGGTCGCCAACAGCACGCAGAATTGATTCAGTGGAGCTTTTAGGCGGTGGTGCACTTGGAAAAAAAGATCTGAGGTCCTCCATCGTTTTCCCCTCAGCCTGCAGCAACCCTTTAAGTTTCAAATTAAAGTCCTCCGCAGCTGCTGGTGGGACCTCTCCAATGACGATGATAGGCCATGCCTCTCCACCATCGATTGGCCTAACCTCAGGAGGAACACTCTCTTCCTTTACCACTTCCTTGCATTCACATAGAAGCATCAGCCTGTTCAGCTTCATGTTGAAGATCCTCCCACGGACACGGACACGTCCTAAAAACTTTATAGTTTCCAGAGTTTCTTCTACACTACTTATGTCCACATCTTCTGGAACGATGGCCATAAGGGCATGTGTCTCATCCAACCCCTCGCCCCGGCACCAGCTAATCAGTTCTGATATTAAAGCTGCCTTATCCATTTTATCTTATTTAATTTTAATTTTGAAAAAAGTAACTATTTGCTTGCGTGTGCTTTTTAGCTTTTAACTTTAAATTATGATTATATTTTATCAATTAATCTATCAATTATTATTATTTAAGCAACTCAAGAGGATCCCAGCGGTGCCTCCATTTTATGTAGCGCTCCCCTTACCAGGATAATGAGGGGAGGGCTTCCGGGTCCGTTAACTTAATTAATATATAAATCCCCTTGAACACACTATAGGTAAATAATAATAAAAGCACACCACGCAAGGTTTAAATTCAAAACTTAGATTTTAGTTAATAATAATAATAGCAATTTTCAAATACAAACATAAACCGGGATTGCAGAAAAACAAACCCAAATTCCAAAACAACCCGTATGTATATTCGCAATTTACACAATCAAGGGCCCACACTCACACACACACACAAGCGCACGGCCGGTTCTTTAAAGGTCCAGGGCGTTGCAGGCCTGAAGCGTGGGGGCTCCGTATTCCAACGAAAAGTGTCCCTCCTTCCAGCGGAGTGGGAAACAATATAAAAAATGCAGTACCTTTCAGCGTAGGTATGGGCGGGGGTTCGTCGGTGGGGCGCTCCAGCATCGCAACCGCGCTTCCCGCAGGTGCTGCTCACGGACTAGTTGTTGACGGCCACTGCTCAGGTTCAACTGTGTGAGCCGAACCCTCGTCCTCCGTCGGCGAGCTGACGATGTTTGGGAACTCCGAGTAACCTCCCGGACTTCGTGCGGAAGTCCAAGGCGCAGGTAACGGCCGCCCAGATTGTCGGTTTGACAATCCACGTTCGCCACCCTTGTCCGTTCCGTTTCACGGTATTTGCCCCTCTTGTCAACAGCCGCCCGACACACATCCACTTCACCCTCTACCACCGGTATTCTGCCGGTGTTCCCTCGGCAGGGGCAGGCCTATCACCTGCGCCCCCTGCGCGCACCGTTGCGCCATCAATTATTCCATTAACAAAACCCCACTCCCAACAAAAGTCGCAATACATGAATAAATATAACGCATTCCAATAAACCATTTTAACTCATAATTTGTAACTTAAATTATCACAGTTAGAACATTATATTGATATTATTCATTTTACTAATTATATTACTATTTATGTTACATATTATATTGTATATATATATATATTTATATTGTTTATTTACTTTGACTGGGTTACAGACCTATCACACAGATGACAAGCATACGAGTTAGTACAGTTGTCAATCTAATTGAGTCCAACATAGAAAAATTACCGAAATAATTCACCTTAATATAACAAAGAACTTAACTGTTAGTAAGTAAGTAAGTAAGTAATATATATTTATATAGCGCTTTTCGAGACCAGGGTCACAAAGCGCTTTAACAATCAAAACAATACTCAAAACAGTACATACTTCAAAGATCAAGACAACACCGAGAACAACACAGGAGTTCGAGAAATTCAAGGAAAAGCCTGCACAAATAGAAACGTCTTAAGATGTTTCTTAAAGGAGTCAGTAGACTCCATCAAGCGCAAAGAGAGAGGAAGATTGTTCCAAAGCTTAGGAGCAACAGCCTGAAAAGATTTCTCTCCTCTGGTCCTGAGCCGTGTGCGTGGAACCATAAGTAGATTCTGATCCACAGACCTCAGAGACCGAGCTGGGGTGTAAGGCTGGATCAGATCAGTGATGTAAGGAGGAGCCTGACCATGAATAGCTCTGAAAGTAAGAACCAGAATTTTAAAGTTGATCCTGAAAGAAACTGGAAGCCAGTGAAGAGTTTTAAGGACCGGAGAAATGTGAGTTCTTCTACTAGAGCGGGTCAGAATTCTCGCTGCAGAGTTCTGAATCAACTGCAGGCGAGACACATCCTTCTTGTTAAGACATGAAAACAAACTGTTACAATAGTCCAGACGAGAAGAAACAAACGCATGGATTACAAGCTCCAGATCATGTTGTGACAGCATTTTCCTAAGTTTAGAGATTTTTCTCAGTTGAAGGAAACAGTTTCTGGTCAGTTTTCTACAGTGTTGAACAAGAGACATGTCTTTATCAAATACAACACCCAGGTTTCTCAGGCTCAGTTTGACAGACTGACCTAAGTCACCCAAGTACTGACTCAACCCTGGAATCGTATCATCAGGAGCAATCACCAGAGTTTCAGTTTTGTCCACATTAAGCTGTAAAGTGTTTTCACTCAGCCATTGTTTGATTTCTAGCAAACAATTGACTAAGCTGTTCAGCCTTTGGGGCTCAGTTGGGTCAAAAGAGCAGTAGAGCTGGATGTCATCAGCAAAAATGTGATAAGAAACATCTGGAAATCTCTGAATGATTTTACCAAGGGGAATCAAGTACAGCAAAAACAATAAAGGACCCAGAACAGAACCTTGAGGGACTCCACACAACAGATCTGCCGATTCAGACCTCATTTGATTGGCAGATACACTAAAACTGCGCCCAGAAAGGTAAGATGAGAACCATTCTAGCACAGACCCAGACAGTCCCACTTCATCCCTTAGTCTTCTCAGCAGGATCTGGTGATCAACTGTGTCAAAGGCTGACGACAGATCCAAGAGAACCAGAACAGTGAATTTACCAGAGTCAGCCGACATCATGATGTCACTGGACACTTTCAGTAAAGCTGTCTCCGTAGAGTGATGTTTACGGAAGCCAGACTGAAACTTCTCATGGATGTCGCTCTGATCCAAGAACAAAGACAGCTGCTCGGACACCACCTTCTCCAAGATCTTGGACAAGAAAGGGAGCTTAGAAATAGGCCTGAAATTACTGAGGTCAGTTGGGTCTAAGCCTGGTTTTTTGAGCAGAGGCTCCACAATGGCATGTTTAAATGCATTGGGAAAAAACCCTGTGGAAAGGGAGAGGTTCACCATATTGGTAACCCAGGGGCCAATTACATCAAATACTTTGATAAAAAGCCTACAAGGAAGGACGTCATCTGAGCAAGAGGAGGGTTTCATCTTGTTCACTAGTGCTGAAATATCACCCAAAGATACAGCAGTGAAGGATGACCAAGAGGAGGAGATGGGCTCAGAGACAGTAGGGGTTCCCAACAAAGGGGGAGAGATTTTCTCTTTGATCAATTTAATTTTGTCAATGAAAAATCTCAACAATGCATTGCTGTCAGCTTCACAGAAGACCGGCGTGATTTGAGGAGCAGGAGACACGAGAGAATTAATCGTGTCAAACAAAACTTTGGGGTTTTTCCTATTTGCTGCTACCAGTTTTTTGATGTAATCAGATCTAGCAGTTTCTACCATCTCATTGTAAGAAGTCAACAGATCCCTGAGGTGAAGTCTGTGCACCTCAAGTTTAGTAGACTTCCAGAGACGCTCAGTCTTTCGACAAAGTCTCTTCAGACTCAGGAGATCTTCATTTGTCCAAGGGCACCGTTTTTTCTGAATTTTCAAGTTCGATTTAACAGGTGCCACTTGATCCAGTATTTCAACACAATGATCAGTAAAACAGTGAATCAAACTGTCCACATCTGGACAGTCATCAAAGGAAAGACGGTCAAACATAGCAGAAAAACTGTCTGCAGTATCGGCTGAGATGACACGCCTCTGAGACCTAACTTTCAAAGGCTTAGGTTCAGGGATGAAGTCCAGGTTGAACAAGACAAGAGAATGATCACTCAGATGGACATCATGTACAGATACATTAGAAATGTTCAGGCCAAGAGTAAAAACTAAGTCTAAAATGTGGCCTTTTTGATGAGTGGGTTCAGAAATATGTTGCTCAAAATTAAAGGCTTCAGTTAAAGTTAAAAGTTCTTTAGCAGAACACGATGTGACGTCATCAACATGAAGATTAAAGTCTCCAAGAATAAGAACAGATTCCATCTGAATAATGGAAGATAAGAAGTCACTAAAGTCTTTCAAGAACATCGCCGCAGGACCAGGCGGACGGTAGATTGACACACAATAGAAAGGTCTTGTAGAACCAACCAAGATCATCTGAGACTCAAAAGAAGTGAATTCCTGTGTCTGAATCACTTTGCAAGAACAACTCTCCCTAAAAACAGTAGCAAGACCTCCTCCACGACCAGAGAGGCGAGGCTTCCCCAGGACAGCGCTCCCTACTGGACAGAGTTCGTTCAGATGAATAAACTCTTCCTCTCTCTGCCAAGTCTCAGAAAGACATAATAAATCCAAATTAACTCTTGTGAAAAGATCATTAAGAATAAAGGATTTATTAGTAATGGAGCGAACATTAAGAAGTCCCACATTCAGCACCGATGACGTCACTGACGACGCCGCGTCACTGACAGGCGCGCAGAGCGGGATCTTTTGAAGCGAACAGCGGTCACGTGGGTACCAGCTGTCACTGAAGTTCAACTCGGTTGTAAAAGTCGAATTAAAGAGAGGAAATGAAAAAATCGTACCACCTTTCGTTGAGGTCTGGACAGACGGCAGCGCTGATGTGTCGTCACACACAGTGAGAGGGATGTCGATCAAATATCGATGACGTTCGATGACGTCAGAGTTGTTCCGAGCGATCGCAACTGCACGTCTCATCCTGACCTGTACTCCAGCCCGACTCGATCCCTTGTGGAAATCGCCCGGTACTCGAGAGATCAAACGATATTCCACAGAGTCCGAGTCGATGAGAAGCGGAGCCGGAAACACGTTCACCGGACGTTGGTAACGGTTGCGAGTGAAGTCCTCCATCGACTCTCTGATGTTGAAAAGAGCATCACGATCATAGATCCGAGATGCTTGAGACATATCTTAAGTGATATGAGCATAATATCCGGACAAGTAGTCGTTAAAACGACTGTTTTTGGCAATTATTGCAGGAGCTTACGTTTCAAGCAGCCGATCAAAGGCTCACCGGAAGTGTAAGTTGAAAGTTAAGTTAAGTTATTTTAAGTTTAGTGTTAATAACCCAAACATTCCTACCAGATAGTTGAGAGTGTCAGTAACTAGTTTCCCCTTATTGTAGTCTCTTTTGTTCTGACAGTGATAATACGAGTGCATCATTCGCTACTTGAGCCCAATTCTCCAGTTTTTCCAACCACGATTCAATTTCAGCAGCTCTCTCGTTCTGTTTCTGCTGCTCCCCAGATAGCATGTCTAAGCGTTGAATCTTCTTCTTTTTGAAAGTGTCCAGTTCTTCCCTCATGTCTTTCCCTAACTGTTCTCCAAGCGTTTGAAAATCTTCTATGTGATCTTACTAGATTGGTCATTCGGCTGAGCTGCAACAGGACGTCTCAGCAGGAGAATCATGAACGCTCTGCAAAGATTTCTGCACAGGGACCAGGACCATGGCTGAGGCTCTCAAACTGAAGTGCTTGTGCACCAACAGAAACTATGCAATACCAAAAAATATGGAGGTCTAGATATAGTTTGCAGTGTGTTATGAGTGATGTGGAAATATTTTCAGATACACAAATGTTGTTTTTACAATTGTTTGTGAAAGATTACTTGTTTGTCAAATAAATCAGTTTCATATAAAACAACACTACTGTTTTTTTTTTCGTGAGTCTGCTATGATTACATCACAGATGCGCACAATCTATTGTTTGTTGTTGACATGTCAACGTGGAGTTTCTCAAACGTCAAAGGAGGAATAAGAAGTCAAGCATTCCAACACTGGAGATCATAGCGGATCGCCAGATCTGCTGAGATTCTCACACCTGTGGTTTAGAGTTTAATCCCGAGACAGACGTGGGAACAGGGACGAGGAGGTCCAACACGGCTGAGGTCAGTTGGGACCTCATGGCATGTGAGAGGTCCACTCCTGACTTCAACCAGGTCAAGTGTGGAAGGTCCAAACTATTTGAAGCACTGAATGTATCCATCTTGCGCATGCGCAGTACGAGTTTAATACCAACAAAGTCACCTGTGACCCCTGATGACCCGGAAGGGTATATCTTCCGGTGACATCAGAGGATCTGTTCCTGCAGAATCTTCTCGCGAAATCACAAGGATTCTGAGTGACAGAACGCTCCGGCGGTCATCCGGGACTCGTAGAACCGTAGTTACATATGTAACTTTCGTTCTATTTCGTCCCTACTGAAGACCTTATTTCAAGTGTTGGGTTTTGCTGTTCTTCACACTAAACTTATGATGTTTGAATTAGAATTTATACTTTTGGACGCAATTGACTTGTCCCGTAACCCAGAACTAACTGAACCTAAGCAAGGATGTTCTGACACCACGGACTGGAACCAGGTAGCACTGATTGCTGATCAGTTTCAGGTGTGGTTTAAGGGAGAAAGGGTGACAGATCAAGTTATTTTTTGTTTTTTAAACATTTTTATTTTTGTCTTTTTATCAGGTTGATTATATTTTCCCTGTTCAAGTATGTCTAAACCAGACTTGGGCAAAGTGATTTAATTTCATTAATTTTATAACTAATGTTGATCTGTATGCCCTTTCCATCGATCCATATATCCTTCCGTCTGTGTGTTCAACAGTCTGTCCGTCTGTTCCTCAGCCAGAGGATCATCAGGGAGGTGGACTCTTTCGGGCAGGTTAGTTCTTTGAGACCCTGAAAGTCCAGACGGTGAGAACAACATGAACATCTGAGCTGGTTCTTCATGAAGCGTCTTCTTCACAGACACGACTCACCTGAGACTCTTGTCCGGTCTTCAGAGTTAGTCTCGTGGTTTAGATTCTGGCAGGAAGGAAGAGTCAAAGCTCTGCTCAGACTCTCGTCTTCCACCTGGTGACGATCTGAACAAACATGAAAGTAAAACTTGTAACTGCTTCAATCTGATTTAATGTGTTTGTGTTGTTATTTTCAAAGCCCACTAGAGGGTGATATAACATGGCTTCAAACGACTATATAAAACCTCAGATCATTTTAATCAACTGTGTATATTTTGTGGGAGGAAACCAGAGTGTCTGAAAGAGATACATGCACTCATACACCTGTAATCAAACCTGCAACCTGCTGTGACTGTGTGTTGTTATCATGTTGTGGTGAAGATGAAATATAAATAAAGCAGCACACACACCTTCATCTTTCTCCTGGACAGAGTTGACATGTGTCTCCATCAGAACATCTTCTTCACCTTCCTCACAAGAACCTTTGACTGACATTAATAAATGTGGATAAAAATTGTTTTTACACAACATTCAAATACTCTTTGTGATTGGCATGTGTGGGCCATTGCTTTTATTTTTTTTTTTTTTTTTTCAATGCACAAAATTGTTTACCATAACCACACCCACTCTGCTGTGATTGGTCAAGCTTCAGGGTGTGTCAGCGTGCATCATCGATTAATCCCAGAGGGATTCAAGGGACTCGTTGTGTGTCTCAGTGTAACAGCTCTTACTTGTTGTCTTGTGTTCTGTGAGGTCATGTGACTCCTCAACACTGGTCGTCATCAAAGATGGAGGATAATTATGTTGTTGTGTTACTGAAGTGTCCAGTTGTTGCAGTGACACACTTTCAGTCTCTTCACATCTTCTCTCCTGCTGTTGCTGCTCTTTCTCTCCCTCTGTTGATCCAGACTCTCTGTCCTGAACTTCCTTTCTGGCTCCTTCTGAGTCCAGACCAGAGTCTTGGTGTTCCTCAGCCAGAGGATCATCAGGGAGATGGACTCTGTCGGGCAGGTAAGTTCTTTGAGACCCTGAAAGTCCAGACGGTGAGAACAACATCAACATCTGAGCTGGTGTGTGTGACTTTTCTCCTATAATACTTGAGTGTAGCAGCTCTCACCTGTGTGATTGTGCTCTGTGAGGTCACATGATCCCTCCTCCGTCTCCTCAGGTCTTCTCTCCTGCTGTTGGTCGTCACTAGCATGACTTCCTCCCTCCTTTCTCTCTCCATCTGATGTTTCCTCAGCTGGGACTCTCTCCTCTCTGGCTCCTTCAGAGTCCACACCAGGTTCTGCTGGTGAGGGAGTGTGAGTGGAGGTGTTGGTCAGAGACAACTTTGATCCTCTGTCCTCGTCTGTGACTAAGTATGTCTGTGACTCTGTGTCTGTGAGTGTGTGTGTCTGTGTGTAAGTTTCTCTGAGTATGTTTGTCTTTGCATGCGTTCGTATATATGTGTGTCTGTGAGCGTGTGGCCATGGGTTTTTGTGGGTTGGTGTGTCTGGGAATTTGAGCGTGTGTGTGTTTCTGTGTCTGTGAGTGTTTAAACATTGGTTCAACGTCATTGGTGCTCCGCCCTCTAACGGCTTCGCTATTGGTTTACCCCGAGGCACCGCCTCATCTCTGAGAAAGCTTAATGAACTCGCCACCCAGCAGGGGGCAGTCCACTTCCTATAAAGGTGGGAAGCACCCGCCGCACTTTCTCCTTTTTCAACTCAGCGAGAAAGCTCCTGACAGTGGAATGTATGACGGCAAATGAATTTTGAAGTGAACCATGTGTGCACGAAGACTCCCTGAAGAGGAGACACACATGTCTGCTTCGTTTGCCTAGAGGCCCAAATCACACGTGATGATTATGTGGCCTTCCGAGCGCTTCCCACGGCTTTTGTTGGGAAGCGTTCGAGGCTTGTCGACCCACGCCGCCTCAGATCATGATTATGATCAACACAGGACTGCCACGCCTGGCCAGCCTGAGAGCAATGTTTTTTGCCCGGGGACCAGAGTCAGGTCACAGACCTGCTCTCTCGAGGCAAGCCTCCATTGGAGTGGCGGCTTCATCCAGAGGTGGTGCTCAATATCTGGGACATCTTCGGCAGAGCAGAGGTAGATCTGTTTGCCACAGAGCAGTCGACCCATTGCCCCCTCTGGTTCTCCCTGAAAGAGGAAAGCAGTCCTCTGAGCCAGGATGCTCTTGCGCACGACTGGCCAGAAGGTCTCCTCTATGCTTTCCCTACAATCCCTCTGATATTCTTAACACTACAGGGGGTCCTCCATCAGGGTCACAGGCTGCTGTTGGTAGCCCCCTTCTGGCCAGGGAGAACATGGTTTCCACTGCTGCGCAGGCTCTGCCGCAGCTCACCATGGCGCCTCCCCGACAGGAAGGATCTCCTGTCTCAGCTAGAGGGCCAGATTTGGCGTCCCGACCCTCTTCACCTGCAACCTGGGTCTGGCCGCTGCAGGGCCCAACCCGCTTCTGACGCAGTGTTCAGATGCTGTCTGCGACACTATACTAAACGCCAGGGCGCCTTCTACACGGCTGCAGTATTCAAATAGATGGCAACTGTTAACTGCATGGTGTTCAGACAGGGGTGAGGACCCTGTGCACTGTTCAGTCCCAAAGATTCTGGAGTTCCTCCAGTCACTATTGGACAGTGGCCGGTCTCCTGCTACACTGAGAGTATACGCGGCAGCCATTTCCTCTCGACATGTTCGGGTAGATGATAACACAGTGGGGTCCCACAGACTAGTGTCCCCCTTTCTAAAGGGCGCGTGAACTACATGCCCTGTCTGTGAGTGAGTCATGTCTGCGGTGGAGCTCAGACTGCTCAGGGTTTACCCTCTGACCAAATATGGCTTTTCTCCCAAAGGTTCTGTCATTATCAAACCTCAACCGTCCCATTCAAGTGGCACAACTTATTCCCCCGGAAGCGGAAGACGCGTTTGGACTGCTGTGCCCTGTGCGGGCTCCAAGAACCTATGTAGCTGCAACCGCAAGTATAAGACGGTCGGACCAGCTCCTCATTTGCTATGGTGGCCCTAGGAAAGGCTGTGCTCTTTCCAAACAGCGACTCTCACTGGATCGTGGATGTGTTTACCCACGCATATAAAGGAAGTGGTCACCCCCTGCCATTCGGGGTGAGGTGCCACTCTCCCAGAGCGATGTCTACGTCATGGGCAGCCCTATGCGGGGTACCCCTAGGGGACATCTGTGAGGCAGCATCATGGGCCTCACCAAGCACTTTTTTCAGGTTCTATCGGGTGAACGTCGCCACTCCTCATCCATGAGGTGTGGTCCGGTTGCCCGACTCTGTTGCTTCCCCTCAATGAGGTGTATGTACTAGGATTCTTTGTGACCTTGTTGTTATGGGTCATCCAGTGCTTGAAGCACCGCCTCTGGCGGTCAGTAGGGACGAAATAGAACGAAAGTTACATATGTAACTACGGTTCTACGAGTCCCGGATGACCGCCGGAGCGTTCTGTCACTCAGAATCCTTGTGATTTCGCGAGAAGATTCTGCAGGAACAGATCCTCTGATGTCACCGGAAGATATACCCTTCCGGGTCATCAGGGGTCACAGGTGACTTTGTTGGTATTAAACTCGTACTGCGCATGCGCAAGATGGATACATTCAGTGCTTGAAGCACCGCCTCTGGCAGTCATCCGGGACTCATAGAACCGTAGTTACATATGTAACTTTCGTTTTAACCTGTGATCATGTTTATGTTAGTCTGTGAGTATGGGTGTGTGTGTCTGTGAACGTGAGTTTCTGTTAGTGTAATTTTGTGTGTTTGTGTCTGTGAGTATGTGTGTCTCAGTGTAGCAGCTCTTACTTGTTGTCTTGTGTTCTGTGAGGTCGTGTGACTTCTCAACACTGGTCGTCATCAAAGATGGAGGATCATGATGTTGTTGTGTTACTGAAGTGTCCAGTTGTTGCAGCGACACACTTTCAGTCTCTTCACATTTTCTCTCCTGCTGTTGCTGCTCTTTCTCTCCCTCTGTTGATCCAGACTCTCTGTCCTGAACTTCCTTTCTGGCTCCTTCAGAGTCCAGATGAGAGTCTTGGTGTTCCTCAGCCAGAGGATCATCAGTGAGGTGGTCTCTGTCGGACAGGTTAGTTCTTTGAGACCCTGAAAGTCCAGACGGTGAGAACAACATCAACATCTGAGCTGGTGTGTGTGACTTTTCTCCTATAATACTTGAGTGTAGCAGCTCTCACCTGTGTGATTGTGCTCTGTGAGGTCACATGATCCCTCCTCCGTCTCCTCAGGTCTTCTCTCCTGCTGTTGGTCGTCACTAGAATGACTTCCTCCCTCCTTTCTCTCTCCATCTGATGTTTCCTCAGCTGGGACTCTCTCCTCTCTGGCTCCTTCAGAGTCCACACCAGGTTCTGCTGGTGAGGGAGTGTGAGTGGAGGTGTTGGTCAGAGACAACTTTGATCCTCTGTCCTCGTCTGTGACTAAGTATGTATGTGACTCTGTGTCTGTGAGTGTGTGTGTCTCTGTGTGTATGTGTGTGTGTGTCTGCGTGTGTAAGTTTCTCTGACTCTGTTTGTCTTTGCATGCGTTCGTATATATGTGTGTCTGTGAGTGTGTGGCCATGGGTTTTTGTGGGTTGGTGAGTCTGGGAATTTGAGCATGTGTGTGTTTCTGTGTCTGTGAGTGTTTAAACATGTGTTTTCCTGTTTGTGTCACTCTGTCAGCTTGTGTTAGTGATTTTGTGTGTCTAGGAGTGTGTGATGATGACATTTTTCTGACATAAATTACATTCAAATACTCTGTGATTGGCATGTTTGGGTTATTGTTTTTATTTTTTTTATTTTTTCAATGCACAAAAATCAGTATCGACTTTTCAATAAACAGTTAAACAGTGTCTCTTTGTGTGACTTTGATTGTGTCATGGACTGTGTGTCAGTGGCTTTTGTGTGTGTGTCTATCTATCTGTCGTCCATCCATCCATGTGCTTGACTAAGTTTGTGTGTGTGTCTGTGAGTGTGCGTCAGTTTTTTTATGTGTGTCTTTTGTGTGTCTCAGTGTAGCAGCTCTTACTTGTTGTCTTGTGTTCTGTGAGGTCATGTGACTCCTCAACACTGGTCGTCATCAAAGATGGAGGATCATGATGTTGTTGTGTTACTGAAGTGTCCAGTTGTTGCTGCTCCTTCTCTCCCTCTGTTGATCCAGACTCTCTGTCCTGAACGTTTCCCTGTGTGTCTCCTTCAGAGTCCAGACGAGAGTCTTGGTGTTCCTCAACCTGAGGATCATCAGGGAGATGGACTCTATCAGGCAGGTTAGTTCTTTGAGACCCTGAAAGTCCAGACAGTGAGAACAACATCAACATCTGAGCTGGTTCTTCATGAAGCTTCTTCTTCACAGACACGACTCACCTGAGACTCTTCTCCGGTCTTCAGAGTTAGTCTCGTGGTTTGTGAGAAGTAGAGAAAGTTTCTGCGAAGGAAGAGTCAAAGCTCTGCTCAGACTCTCGTCTTCCACCTGGAGATGATCTGAACAAACACAACAGTAAAACAGCTTCAGTCGTTTATATCTTCCAGGGTTTTGTGTTGATAAAGTGAGAAGTTTTTATCTTATTTAATGTGTTTGTGTTTTTTTTTTTAATGCACAAAAATCAGTATCGACTTTTCAATAAACAGTTAAATATCACATCAACTATTTTTAATATTAATGTAATTTTCTCCCTCATGAAATCTGTCTGGTGTTTGTTGGTGTTTCTTTATTTTCCATACAGACAAAAGCAATAACACACATGTCAATCAATCACAAAGTGTCAGTAGTCAGACCAATTATAATAGAAAATGATCTTAAGCCCCGCCCACTGAAAACACTAAATTCTTCTTGATATTAAATCTTGTTTACCATAACCACACCCACTCTGCTGTTATTGGTCAAGTATCAGGGTGTGTCAACACGCATCATAAATCCTGGAAGTCTCCACCTCTAAGGGACTCGTTGTATAAGCAAAGAGGGGCTTGATTACAGCTGGCTGGAGGAGGAGTGAAACCATTATTACATCTTTATAGACTCCGCTCTCGTAACCTCTAGTTCGCCCAGATTTCAGACAGGAGAGAACTTTATAAAGTAATAACTTAAAAACAGTGAGTCGTAACAGACTTTGTCTTGTTAGCGCTCCTGTGTGGGTTAACTAGACAACTTATTTCTAGACCAGAGAGAATCTTTAGCTATTTTAACGTGAACAACACATCAGTTTAGCGACCATCGCTTGTCATTTAAAATAAACTGAAAACTGAAACTGAATCAATAAACAGCAAGATTTGTTTTAGTGGAGGAAAAAAACAAGAAACACAAGATCCTTCTTTTTGTAGAAGGTTCTTGTACAAGTCTAACTAGTCTACGTTACAAACAGGAAGTCACAGAAACCTTGTTTTGTCGCCTGTTTTTCCACATCAAATTTTCCTTTTGATATAAAAATTTCTGAAAAGACAAATGAAACAGAACTTTTATTCTCTGGGGTGTTATATAGACACGTGTTATGTTTTTAATACTCTCGTCAATAAATACAGAGATAAAATTGTTCTTTCAATTCACTTTCTAATGTTTAAATAAAGAGGTGAGCTATACAAGACTAGTTTATTTCTTTACTTATAAGTAGTCGTTATTCTAGTTGTTGAACTGGTAGAAAAGTGTCACAAACTTTCTGTTCATCACAACTTATTAAAGGACATAAAACATCACAATACTAGTAAAATATGTCTTCTCTCTCACATGTTGAAAACTTACCACCTGAAGTTTCTCTTTCTTGTCCCGGGTGCACTGGTTGAGACGAGTGTGTGGAATCGTGATTTATTCCGACAGAAGCCCATTTAGCTCCGGAAACAACGACCGTAGCAGCGATGACGTCAGAATCAGCCGTTGCTGGAGCTTCTGTTAACACTTTGACTGAGGAAGACAAACCTACTATGTCAGTCTTCGTCTTATGTACCGACATAATTACAGTTTCAGAAGTGGAAACAGACTTACATGGACCACCATCATAGACTTTCTTGCAACCTTCAAATTGATAAGGGTTCTGTCCAAATGCACCAGGTGCTGATGGAGTCGGACTGCCCCCCTGGACCCGACGCTGGGTCTGGTGGTGGGTCGGGTTCGGCTGATTCATCTGACCTTGGCGAGGGCCGTACCGTCCTCTGCTATTCTTTCTGGATCGGTGCTGGTCACGTCGCTCATGTTCACGCCGATCCTGGAAATGTGAGCGTCTGGCCGACGTAGAAGGCGGTGATGCTTCCTCACGGAGAGTGTGGAGGTCTCGACGCCGGTTACGAGAAGCCCACGGTGACACTGCTCGTACATGACCGGCATTAATGGCAAGAGCTGTGACTCTGTGTGTGTGAGAGTGTGCGTCTCTGTATGTTTTTGTGTCTTTAAGTGCGTGTGTGTGTGTACTTGTGTGTGTCTTTGTGTTCGCGCGCGTGCGTGTGTGTGTGTTTATGAGACACTTCTCTCCTATGATCCACTTGAGTGTAGCAGCTCTCACCTGGTCTTCTCTCCTGCTGTTGGTCGTCACTAGCATGACTTCCTCCCTCCTTTCTCTCTCCATCTGATGTTTCCTCAGCTGGGACTCTCTCCTCTCTGGCTCCTTCAGAGTCCACACCAGAGAAACCTTTATTCTCTGGTGGGTTGTATAGAAACGTGTTTTTTTTTAATTCTCTCGTCAATAAATACAGAGATAAAATTGTTGTTTCAATTCACTTATTTGTTCATGCTTTTCCTTGATTTTCTGAAACTCCTGTGTTGTTCTCAGTGTTATCTTGAACTTTAAAGTATATCTTTTTATTGAGTATTGTTTTGATTGTTTAAGTGCTTTGTGACCATGGTCTGGAAAAGCGCTATATAAATACAAATTACTTACTTACTTACTTTCTAATGTTTGGAAATGTGTTTGTGTGTCTTTGTGTGTTTTAGCCTGTTATCATGTTTGTGTTAGTCTGTCAGCTTGTGTGAGTGACAAGGTTTGTCTGTGATTTTGTGTGTGTGTGTGTCTCAGTGTAGCAGCTCTTACTTGTTGTCTTGTGTTCTGTGAGGTCATGTGACTCCTCAACACTGGTCGTCATCAAAGATGGAGGATCATGATGTTGTTGTGTTACTGAAGTGTCCAGTTGTTGCAGCGACACACTTTCAGTCTCTTCACATCTTCTCTCCTGCTGTTGCTGCTCTTTCTCTCCCTCTGTTGATCCAGACTCTCTGTCCTGAACTTCCTTTCTGGCTCCTTCAGAGTCCAGACCAGAGTCTTGGTGTTCCTCAGCCAGAGGATCATCAGGGAGGTGGACTCTGTCGGGCCGGTTAGTTCTTTGAGACCCTGAAAGTCCAGACGGTGAGAACAACATCAACATCTGAGCTGGTTCTTCATGAAGCTTCTTCTTCACAGACACGACTCACCTGAGACTCTTCTACGATCTTCAGAGTTAGTCTCATGGTTTGGGAGAAGAAGAGCAAGTTTCCGGGAAGGAAGAGTCAAAGCTCTGCTCAGACTCTCGTCTTCCACCTGGAGATGATCTGAACAAACACGACAGTAAAACAGCTTCACTCGTTTATATCTTCCGGGATTTTGTGTTGATAAAGTGATAAGTTCTACGTTATTGGTGCTCCGCCCTCTAACGGCTTCGCTATTGGTTTACCCCGAGGCACCGCCTCGTCTCTGAGAAAGCTTAATGAACTCGCCACCCAGCAGGGGGCAGTCCACTTCCTATAAAGGCGGGAAGCACCCGCCGCACTCCCTTTTCAACTCAGCGAGAAAGCTCCTGGATCAGCATGGCGGACGTGAGCATGAAACTTGATGTAGATGGATCTTTGTGCCTGACGAAACAGAGAGCATGCGTGTCCCCCCTCCCCAGGGGGGTGTCACACGCATGCTCTCTGTTTCGTTTGCCTAGGCCCGGATCACGCGTTTGCGGATTGTGGGGCCTGCCGTATGCTTCCCGAGGAGGTCTGGGAGACGGGAAGCATACGAGGCCCGTCGGCGCACGCCGCGTCCTCCAGTCAGGTCGTGGGCCGACTACGATGAGGAGGACGACCGGCGGTGTTATGAGGCGGATCCGAGCACCCTGTTCGGTTCCGAGCCGGGGGATGTCGAAGCGGTCGGGGGAAACGGGCCGGTTCCTCGCTACCCGCTTGACGTCCTGCCGCGCATATTCACCGCCGCGGCGAACCGCATGGAGGTCGAGCTCACCCCCTGCACCTCCACTCGCGCCACCCCCGTATACATGCGGAGTGAAGGTCGGGCGGAATGAGGCTCGCAGGCCTACGGCAGCTGTGGCTAGACCTGGCCACAGCGCTGCTGGAGAGAGACCGGAGGCTGCTCCTGGACGGACCCATAACGGAGGTCCGGAACATCGTGGCTCGGCAGGAGGCAGCGCAGCAGGAGTCAGCGCAGCTCCGCCATCACCTGCATGGGCGTGAGGACGAGGCGCGACGGGGGTTCGGCGCGCGGAGACGGAGATCCGGTTCGCCGGCCTCATCATCTGGTGCTGGGTGAAAGCGTCACCAGAGCCAGCCGCCCCAGCAGCACCAGCAACAATGACAACCGTCGCCGGGATCCGCAGCAGGAGCCGGGGAGCCAGCAGCCGCAGCGGAGCCAGCAGCCGCAGCGGAGCCAGCGACGGCGAGGCTTCTTCTCAGGGGAGCCCTCCTCCCCCCTACTCTTTTAAAGGGATTTATGTAAATAAAACGAAGAAAACGTATGACGTTTCTGTGGTTCGTTCTGAGAGAGATGTTAGTAGTGTGCATGTGTTTCCGCCTGTGAGTGTGACGTATTCACAGGCGTCATTAGAAACTTTCGCCGCTAATGCTAAGCTAACATGCTCCGCCGTTCATAGTCGGCGTGAGTTTCCTCTCAGAACACAGTTCGAAGGAGGTTTTAAACCCCTACGTCCGGGTCATGCCGAGACTGTAATAACGGAGTCTGTCCACACGAATGAGGGGCAGAATCCAACCACATGTGTTTTGTTTACAGACGAGCAGAGGTCCGCGAGACCTGCTGAGTCAGCTGTGTTTACTTCCGCGTCGACCAGCGCTCGTGCCCGACAGAGCTTGACAGCTGAGGTGAGTGGAACTAGTCCGGACATGTCTGTGTTGACCGGAGGTTGTTCCTTCCCCCACAGCGCTGTCAACAAGCACTGGCACCGTGGAGGACGTCACGTTTGACGGCGGAAAAGAGGGAACGCCATGGAACTGACGCAACATGGTGCTTTTAAGCGCAAGTTTTCTCGCCGTCCTGAGACCAGGCGAGGGCGAGGAACTTCCGCCCCTTCTGGTCGATCAACTGGAGAGGTGCGTGGCGGTCGGATCTCACGAGTGATGAGCAGGTCAGGACCGCCAGCGGAGCTTGAGAATGTACGGGACCTGGTGAGTGATGCGGTGCCGACGCGCGCGCGACCTATTCTGAACTCACATCAGCTCCGGTTTAATTCTCCAGCACATTCCTCCACATCGCGGGTTTTGTCAGCTCCGTTGACACTAAGAAGTGCTCAGGGAGTTGGGAAGACTTCCGGGGGGGAAAGGGAACACGCACGACGCGCATCTGAGGTTATTCACGCGCACTTGCGCGTTTCTCCCACAGAGCCGGGTTTTATGTATGAGAGTGGGGGTTCTAGTGAATCCAACTCGAGTACATGCTCTGTTGATTCAAGTGATAGAGACGCAGCTTGTGGGGATACGCGCGCCTCCCTAACGTGCGTATCCAGCCCATTCTCCGACTGACAACACAGTTGCTGGAAGCTCGGTGTCACGTGACAACAGCAGGCAGTGTTATGTCCCTCCTGGGGCTCATGGCAGCAGCTCACACGGTATTTCGGCTGGGCTTGCTGCATATGAGGGAGCTTCAGAGATGGTTTGGTCGTCTCAAGCTAGACCTCAAGCGGGAACGAGGTCGGAAAGTGCGCCTTCCCGCTCGGGTTTTGCAGGACATCCAGTTTTGGAACTCTCTAGCCAACCTCAGACGGAGAGTTCCATTGGGTTGCGTCCTTCACTACACTCAGGTGTTCACAGACGCTTCTCTGACAGGTTGGGGAGGCTTCTCGGGTCAGGCCTATGCCAGTGGGGTCTGGAGCAGACCGGTGCTCAGACACATAAACTGGCTAGAGCTGAAGGCGATTTACAATGTCCTGCTTCACCTCTCTCCCCAACTGTCACGGTCCAACGTCCTAGTACTATCCGACAGCTCCACCGCCGTGGCGTACGTAAATCGCCAAGGTGGTGTCAGATCCCCAGCCCTTCTGAGTGTGGCAAAGAACATTTGGCTGTGGGCAGACTGTCACCTGCTTTCGCTCAGAGCTCAGCATGTACCGGGTGAGCTGAACGCAGTAGCGGACAGACTGTCGAGGGGGGCTGTCCAGGACGAATGGGGTCTGTCCGAGGCAGTGGCGAGCGAGATCGGGTCTCGGTTCGGTCACCCGGTTGCAGACCTCTTCGCCAGCAAGGAGAACTTCAAATGTCCTCTCTGTTTCTCTCTCAGGGCATCGGATTGCCCCTCACTAGGCGTGGACGCTTTAGCCCATTCGAGTTGGCCGGTCGGTCTACTGTTCGCCTTCCCTCCTCCTTCTCCCCTTGGTTCGGAGGGCGAGGCGGGAGGGGCTGAGGTTGATACTAGTAGCACCAGACTCCCCGGGGGCGCTCTGGTTCCCAGAGCTGGTGCGCATGGCAGTCGGGGCCCCGTGGGCCATCCCTTGGGCCCCCGCTGCCCTGCGTCAGGCAGGGGGGACTCTGACAGCGCCCCCGGTGCTGGGCCGGCCTATCAAGGTATGGCTCCTGCACGGGACGAGCTGAGTGGGACTTTGGACACGGGGCCCGGGCGTTCTCCACACGCTGGAGAACGCCCGGGCCCCGTCAACACGCAGGCTTTATGCCTCAAAGTGGGGGATTTCTCCCGCTGGTGTTCAGACAGGTCCTTGGACCCCAGCTCCTGTTTGGTCTCCGCTATCCTGTCTTTTCTGCAACATTTGCTGGATAGCAGACAGACTGTGGCGACACTGAGAGTGTTCGCGTCAGCCATAGCGACGAGGCATGTCGGGTTTGAGGGTGCTTCGGCTCGCGCCCACCCTCTGGTGGCTTGTTCCTGCAGGGTGCCTGCAGGCTTCGACCTCCTGCTAGGCCTTCCAGCCCTCAGTGGGATCTCCAGTTGGTACTGGACTCTCTAACATGCCCGACCTTTGAGCCTCTTGACCAAGTCCCACTGGATATCTTGTCTTTCAAGGTATCGCTCCTTCTGGCACTAACAACCACGAAGAGAGCGAGTGAGCTTTGTGCTCTCTCCATTAGCCCTGAGTGTCTTTCCTTTGGCGTCGAGGAGTATTTTCAGAGCCCACTAGAGGGCACTCTTTTCTAAATAACATGTCTGAACGACTGAATGAAACCTCAGATCATTTTAATCAACTGTGTATATTTTGTGGGAGGAAACCAGAGTGTCTGAAAGACATACATGCTCTCATACACCTGTAATCAAACCTGCAACGTGTTGTGACTGTGTGTTGTTATCATGTTGTGGTGAAGATGAAATATAAATAAAGCAGCACACACACCTTCATCTTTCTCCTGGACAGAGTTGACATGTGTCTTCATCAGAACATCTTCTTCACCTTCCTCACAAGAACCTTTGACTTACATTAATAAATGTGGATCAAACTTTTTTTTACATAACATTTTAATACTCTTTTTGATTGGCATGTGTGGGTCATTGCTTTTATTTATTATTTGTTTTTTCTAATGCACAAAAATCAGTTTAATCGAGATTGAATCTTGTTTACCATAACCACACCTACTCTGCTGTGATTGGTAAAGCTTCAGGGTGTGTCAACACACATCATTGATCAATCCCAGAGGGACACACACAGTCACACACACACTGTTAGCTTCTGTGTGTGTTTCACCAGAGGCAGCTCTCACCTGTGTGATTGTGCTCTGTGAGGTCACATGATCCCTCCTCCGTCTCCTCAGGTCTTCTCTCCTGCTGTTGGTCGTCACCAGCATGACTTCCTCCCTCCTTTCTCTCTCCATATGATGTTTCCTCAGCTGGGACTCTCTCCTCTCTGGCTCCTTCAGAGTCCACACCAGAGAAACTTTTATTCTTTTATATAGACACGTGTTATGTTTTTAATACTCTCATCAATAAATATTAAGATAAAATTGTCGTTTCAATTAACTTTCTGAATTTTAAATAAAGAGGTGAAGTAAACAAGACTAGTTTATTTCTTTACTTAAAAGTAGTCGTTATTCTAGTTGTTGAACTGGTAGAAAAGTGTCACAAACTTTCTGTTCATCACAACTTATTAAAGGACATAAAACGTCACAATACTAGTAAAATATGTCTTCTCTCTCACGTGTTGAAAACTTACCACCTGAAGTTTCTCTTTCTCGTCTCAGGTGCACTGGTGGAGATGAGCGTGTGGAATCGTGATGCTGTGCTGATGGAGTCGGACTGCCCCCCTGGACCTGACGCTGGGTCTGGTGGTGGGTCGGGTTCGGCTGATTCATCTGACCTTGGCGAGGGCTGCCCAGTCCTCTGCTATTCTTTCTGGATCGTCGCTTGTCACGTCGCTCATGTTCACGCCGATCCTGGAAATGTGAGCGTCTGGCCGACGTAGAAGGTGGTGATGCTTCCTCACGGAGAGTGTGGAGGTCTCGACTCCGGTTACGATAAGTCCACGGCGACACTGCTCGTACATGAGTGGCATTAATGGCAAGAGCTGTGACTCTGTGTTCGTGAGAGTGTGTGTCTCTGTGTGTTTGTGTATTTGACTGTGTGTGTGTGTGTGTGCGACTGCGTGGGTGTATTTGTCTCTTTTAGTGCGTGTGTGTGTACTTTTGTGTGTGTGTACTTGTGTATGTGTGTGTGTTTGTGTGTGTGAGACACTTCTCTCCTATGATACTGACACTTGAGTGTAGCAGCTCTCACCTGGTCTTCTCTCCTGCTGTTGGTCGTCACTAGCATGACTTCCTCCCTCCTTTCTTTCTCCATCTGATGTTTCCTCAGCTGAGACTCTCTCCTCTCTGGCTCCTTTAGAGTCCACACCAGATAAACTTTTATTCTCTGGCGGGTTGTATAGAAACATGTTATGTTTTTAATACTCTCTTCAATAAATACAGAGATAAAATTGTTGTTTCAATTCACTTGTTTGTTCAGGCTTTTCCTTGATTTTCTGAAACTCCTGTGTTGTTCTCAGTATTATCTTGAACTTTAAAGTATATATTTTATTGAGTATTGTTTTGATTGTTTAAGCGCTTTGTGACCCTGGTCTGGAAAAGCGCTATATGAATACAAATTACTTACTTACTTACTTTCTAATGTTTGGAAATGTGTTTGTGTGTGTGTGTGTGTGTGTTTTAACCTGTGATCATGTTTATGTTACTCTTGACAGTCTGTCAGCCTGTGTGAGTGACAAAGTTTTTTTTATGTTAGTCTGTGAGTATGGGTGTGTGTGTCTGTGAACGTGAGTTTCTGTTAGTGTAATTTTGTGTGTTTGTGTCTGTGAGTATGTGTGTCTCAGTGTAACAGCTCTTACTTGTTGTCTTGTGTTCTGTGAGGTCATGTGACTTCTCAACACTGGTCGTCATCAAAGATGGAGGATCATGATGTTGTTGTGTTACTGAAGTGTCCAGTTGTTGCAGCGACACACTTTCAGTCTCTTCACATCTTCTCTCCTGCTGTTGCTGCTCTTTCTCTCCCTCTGTTGATCCAGACTCTCTGTCCTGAACTTCCTTTCTGGCTCCTTCAGAGTCCAGACCAGAGTCTTGGTGTTCCTCAGCCAGAAGATCATCAGGGAGGTGGTCTCTGTCGGACAGGTTAGTTCTTTGAGACCCTGAAAGTCCAGATGGTGAGAACAACATCAACATCTGAGCTGGTGTGTGTGACTTTTCTCCTATAATACTTGAGTGTAGCAGCTCTCACCTGTGTGATTGTGCTCTGTGAGGTCACATGATCCCTCCTCCGTCTCCTCAGGTCTTCTCTCCTGCTGTTGGTCGTCACTAGCATGACTTCCTCCCTCCTTTCTCTCTCCATCTGATGTTTCCTCAGCTGAGACTCTCTCCTCTCTGGCTCCTTCAGAGTCCACATCAGGTTCTGCTGGTGAGGGAGTGTGAGTGGAGGTGTTGGTCAGAGACAACTTTGATCCTCTGTCCTCGTCTGTGACTAAGTATGTCTGTGACTCTGTGTCTATGAGTGTGTGTGTCTCTGTGTGTATGTGTGTGTGTGTCTGCATGTGTAAGTTTCTCTGACTCTGTTTGTCTTTGCATGCGTTCGTATATATGTGTGTCTGTGAGTGTGTGGCCATGGGTTTTTGTGGGTTGGTGTGTCTGGGAATTTGAGCGTGTGTGTGTTTCTGTGTCTGTGAGTGTTTAAACATGTGTTTTCCTGTTTGTGTCACTCTGTCAGCTTGTGTTAGTGATTTTGTGTGTCTAGGAGAATGTGATGATGACATTTTTCTGACATAAATTACATTCAAATACTCTGTGATTGGCATGTGTGGGTCATTGTTTTTATTTTTTTATTTTCTTCAATGCACAAAAATCAGTATCGACGGTTAAACAGTTTCTCTTTGTGTGACTTTGATTGTGTCATGGACTGTGTGTCAGTGGGTTTTTGTGTGTGTGTTTATCTATCTGTCCGTCCATACATCCACGCGCTTGACTAAGTTTGTGTGTGTGTCTGTGAGTGTGTGTCGTTTTTTTTTACATTGTCATTGTGTTTTTTTTCAACTGTGACAATTTTTTTTTTATGTTTATCTGTGAGTATAGGTGTGTGTCTGTGAGTTTCTGTCATTGTGATTGTGTGTGTGTGTGTCTGTGAGTATGTGTGTCTCAGTGTAGCAGCTCTTACTTGTTGTCTTGTGTTCTGTGAGGTCATGTGACTCCTCAACACTGGTCGTCATCAAAGATGGAGGATCTTGATGTTGTTGTGTTACTGAAGTGTCCAGTTGTTGCAGCGACACACTTTCAGTCTCTTCACATCTTCTCTCCTGCTGTTGCTGCTCTTTCTCTCCCTCTGTTGATCCAGACTCTCTGTCCTGAACTTCCTTTCTGGCTCCTTCAGAGTCCAGACCAGAGTCTTGGTGTTCCTCAGCCAGAGGATCATCAGGGAGGTGGACTCTGTCGGGCAGGTTAGTTCTTTGAGACCCTGAAAGTCCAGACGGTGAGAACAACATCAACATCTGAGCTGGTTCTTCATGAAGCTTCTTCTTCACAGACACGACTCACCTGAGACTCTTCTCTGGTCTTCAGAGTTAGCCTCGTGGTTTGGGAGAAGAAGAGCAAGTTTCTGGGAAGGAAGAGTCAAAGCTCTGCTCAGACTCTCATCTTCCACCTGGAGATGATCTGAACAAACACGACAGTAAAACTTGTGACTACTTCACTCTGATTTAATGTGTTTGTTTTGTTATTTCCAGAGCCCACTAGAGGGCACTCTTTTCTAAATAACATGTCTGAACGACTGAATGAAACCTCAGATCATTTTAATCAACTACTGTATATTTTGTGGGAGGAAACCAGAGTGTCTGAAAGACATACATGCTCTCATACACCTGTAATCAAACCTGCAACCTGTTGTGACTGTGTGTTGTTATCATGTTGTGGTGAAGATGAAATATAAATAAAGCAGCACACACACCTTCATCTTTCTCCTGGACAGAGTTGACATGTGTCTCCATCAGAACATCTTCTTCACCTTCCTCACAAGAACCTTTGACTGACATTAATAAATGTGGAACAAACTTTTTAATTGGAATATTATCATTTTTCTGAAATATATTACATTCATATACTCTGTGATTGACATGTGTGGGTCATTGGTTGTATTTTTATTTGTTTCTTTAAATGCACAAAAATCAGTATCGACTTTTCAATAATCAGTTAAATATCACAAAACCTTTTTTTTATATTAATGTAATTTCTCCCTTATGAAATCTATCTGGTGTTTATTGTTTTTTTTTTCTATTTTCCATACAGACAAAAGCAATAACACACTTGTCAATCAATCACAAAGTGTCAATAGTCAGAACATTTACATTAGAAAATGATCTGAAGCCCCGCCCACTGAAAACACGAATTTCTTCTGGAGATTAAATCTTGTTTACCATAACCACACCCACTCAGCTGTGATTGGTGAAGCATCAGGGTGTGTCAACACGCATCTTAAATATCGGAAGTCTCCACCTCCAAGGGACTCGTTGTATGAACAAAGGCATGATTACAGCTGGCTGGAGGAGGAGTGAAGCCATTATTACGACATAATAGACTCCGCTCTCGTAACCTCTTGTTCGCCGAGATTTCAGACGGGGGAGAACTTTATAAAGTAATAACTTCAAAATAGTGAGTCGTAACAGACTTTGTCTTGTTAGCGCTCCTGTGTGGGTTAACTAGACAACTTATTTCTAGACCAGATAGAAACTTGAGCTATTTTAATCTAACGTGAATAACACGTCAGTTTAGCGACCATCGCTTCTCCTCATCAGATAATTGATGAACGTCAGGATTCGCCTTAGTGGAGAAGTGCAAGTCTAACTAGTCTATGTTACTAACAGGAAGTCACACATACCTAGTTTTGTCGCCTCTTTTTCAACATCGAATTTTCCTTTTGATATAAAAATTTCTGAAAAGACAAATGAAACAGAACTTTTATTCTCTGGCAGGATATATAGACACGTGTTATCTTTTTAATACTCTTGTCAATAAATACAGAGATAAAATTCTTCTTTCAATTCACTTTCTAATGTTTAAATAAAGAGGTGAGCTATACAAGACTAGTTTATTTCTTTAATCATAAGTAGTCGTTAATCTAGATGTTGAACTGGTAGAAAAGTGTCACAAACTTTCTTTTCATCACAACTTATTAAAGGACATAAAACATCACAATAATAGTCAAATATAACAAAAAATATTTTTCCCCAATTGTATGTGTCCTTCACCTTTAAGTTTCCTCCGGCACAGGAAGCCCACGATAAGAAGCAGAAGGATGAGCAACAGGACGACGACGATCGGGGCGATGGACGGATGCACTTGTTTTTCTGGAAAAGATTCTTTAAAACAACATCTTGATTTCAGTGATATTTAGTCCAACACACTGACCTGGGAAACACTTGTTTGCTGTGAAAACAGCTTGATCCTGGTTCAGGGGGGACCTCACGTGGCAGGTGTACACGCTCTCGTCATGCTCGTCCTGCAGCTGAATCATCAGGTTGGAGCCCAGATGTTTGGTTCCGTTGGAGCTCCACTCAAAGTTGAGGAACTGAGGACGACTGAAGTCTGCTGTGCAGACCAGCTTTACCAGGAGTTCACCCTGAAGCTCACAGTGAACGTTTGTGTTGGACACTTTGTCTGGATGACACACAAACACAGAGAAGATGACATCAGCACTATTAGCACTGAAGGTTACATGATGGATCATGGTGTTTGCAGATGATATAGTGATTTGTAGTAAGAATTCATACAGAAATAGATGGAAATGATTGTCAAATATTTACTTTATGTAGAAAGTGCAAACACAAACTAAAGCTAACATACATGTATTTATTGCAGTAGAATTATGGTTTAAGTATATCAGTGCCATCACAATATTGAATAGTTGAATTAATTTATTGTTTTTTCATCAGATTCGTTTTTTATTTAGTAAGTCATTTATATATTGAAACATTTAATTTGCTTTTAATTGTATTAAAAATATTTAATTTGTGTGAATTTAAAAGTTAAAAGTGAGTGGCTCAGTGCTCGATTGGATTAGTTGAAATGGCTTTATTACAACATATCAATATTGAATTTACAAATAAAAACAAATTAATTAAACTTAATAAAAACAATTATTTCTGAATAATTGGGATTAGAACATCAAAATCTATGTATAATTGTTTTTAAATCGAAATTTAAATCAATTATTCATCCCTTTAATAGACAAATAAATACATTAAATTGCTCAATAAAAAAAATATACCTTTCAATACATAAATAATTGAATTATTTTTAAGAAAACATGAATTATATAATGCGTCAAAACTAAATTTTAATGAAAAAAAAAAAATCTTTTAACATTTTAAACGTCTTAAATCAACCAGTCAATATTCTTATGCCACTGATATACTTCCATATATAGACCCAGCACTTAAGAGTAGAACCAACCAAAACACAGACCACATTCTCCTGCATGTGTCAAGAGTTTGTAACTTAATGCAATAAATAGTAAGATGTCCAATGAGTTCAGGGAGGGGGATTGAGTCTAAGAGGGTGTCGTCAAACAATGTAGAGTGAGTTGTACAGTGTTTGTGTAGTAAGAAAGTGAGTCTGAAAGTTATTTAATTAAGTAAGAAGACAATTAAAAGTCAAGGAGTAAAAGTTTGTAATTGTAAACAGACATAAGAGTAACTAACCTATAACCTCCAGACGATACAGTATATTTTCAATGTGGTTCTTCGTATTTAGGAACCAAACCACCAACTCATATTCCCCGCTGTCCTCGAACTGTGCGTCACTGATCCGGAGCTCTGCAGAAACCCAGTCCAGCTGAACTCTGTCCTTGTACGAGTCGTTTTCTTGTTGCTCTCTGCCGTTGAACGTGACAATTACTCTGCCGTTGAGCATCCAAAATATCTTCTCAGGAGGACCAAAGGCAGGCGGCTTGATGTGGATCTCCTGACCCTTCAGGATATATTGGATCTCCTCTGCTGCATCTGAGAACAAGTGGAGGAGAAACACCCTGAGCTGTGTCTTCAGATAATTATAACTATTATATTATAAATCTATAATCTAGTGATGGTCTGATAAAGCTTCATGAAGCTGAGTTTGAGTCTGGCTGATTATTTATCGTCACGTTGATCTGATGAACAAACACTTCAACACAATTGATAAAAGAGTAGAAACCACTCATGAAGGTCTGACGACCACAGGAAACAGATGACAAGCGAGAGAATGAAAGTAAAATTCCAAAAAGAGGAATCAAATATGTTACCTTGGCTTTGCTCGCTTAACTAAAATTAACTTTTATGGTGTTGACTCAAACAAAACAAACATTTTATTCTGAATGATTTATGACAGTATTCTGTGTGAGATCTTAAAATGCTGTAATGAGTTTTAGATCTTTAACTGGAAGAGACTTTTTTCTTTAGCTTGTGGTTGCATGTTTAACTATTTTAATCTTCAAATAAATTATGAACAAAATAAGACTTGTTCAAGGTTTGTACTGAAGTATTTTGCATATAGTTTGCATTATTTATCCTCAAGAGTGAATAATTCTTGTCAACGATGGAGAAAATTGTCATGCTACACGCTAGCCACTGTAAGTTAGCAATATGCTAATGAAAGCTAACAATCGTTTTATTTGAAAAAAGTGAAATAATGTTTATATGATTTACAGAAAGTGTGCAAGAATTATTTAAACAAAATTAGGCATGTGCATAAATTTAGGCACCCTTATATCTTGTTGATTTTAATACCTTTAGCATTAATTATTGGAACTCAACATTGGTTTGGTAACCTCAGTGACCCTTGACCTCCATACAAAGGTGAGTCCAATCATGAGAAAGGGTATTTAAGGAGGCCAATTGTAAGTGTTTCTCCACTTAGTATCTTATCTGAAGAGTGGCAACATGGGAGCCTCAAAACAACTCTCAAATGACCCGAAAACAATGATTGTTCAACATCATGGTTTAGGGGAAGGATATAGAAAGCTATCTCAGAGATGTAAGCTCTCAGTTTCAACTGTGAGGACTTGGAAGACCACAGGCACAGTTCTAGTTAAGGCCCGGAGTGGCAGACCAAGGAAAATCTCAGATAAACAGAGGAGCAGGATGGTGAGAACACAATCAACCCACAGACCAGCTCCAAAGACCTGCAACATCAACTTGCTGCAGATGGTGTCACTGTGCATCGTTCAACTATTCAGCGCACTTTACACAAGGAGATGCTTTATGGAAGAGTAATGCGGAAAAAGCCTTTTCTCTGCACACGCCACAAACGGGGTCGCTTGAGGTATGCTATAGCACATTTGGACAAGCCAGCTTCATTTTGGAATAAGGTGCTGTGGACTGATGAAACTAAAATAGAGTTATTTGGGCATAACCAGGGGCGTTATGCATGGCGGAAAAAGAACCCAGCATTCCAAGAAAATAACTTGCTGCCTAAGGTAAAATGGTTCCATCATGCTGTGGGGCTGTGTGGCCAGTGCAGGGGAGTGCTGTGTCGTTCGCGAACGATTCATTCGAAAGAATTAATCTTTTGAGTGAACGTACTGAACCGATCACTTCAGTGAAGTGATTCGTTCCTTTCTCAGTTCAGCTGAACTCACTCAGTCGCGATTGTGCCGGTGGGAGGGATTCTGTGACTCGCTGAATCCTCGGCGTCAGCGAACGACGCAGCCAGCTACTCTTGGGGGCGGGATTGAGGAGGGAGAGAGTTCTCTACCGGTGATTCGCGCGAAAGGGATTCGTTCAGTGACGAGGATTCTCATCCCGGGATTCGTTCAGTGAATGAACGAGGATTCTCATCAGGGCCGGGTCTAGGCAGGGGCAAGAGGGGGCCTTCTCTTCTGGTGTTTTTGCGCGACAGGGATTCGTTCAGTGAACGAGGATTCATGTTCGGCTGTGAACACACATCAAGATCTTCTCTATTTGCTAATTCCTCACGAATGTAACTGGTCCTTGTCCGTGAACGCACCTGGCGTCCTTTTTATTTTTTTTTATTTTTTTTGCATTGTCCCTCAAGTGCAGTGAATGTTAACCTCGGGTCTGAATCATTAAACCTAGTAACGGATTGTTTGGCTGCATTCAGGAAGTAGAAGAAATTGCAGTCAGGGCTCCATAAGCACTGAGTTAGTGATTTGTTGAATGAACGAACTGAACGAATCTTTTGAACGAATCATTTTAATGAACTGATTCTAGTGATTCAGTACACTCAAAAGAACTGTCGATCCCATCACTAGTGCAGGGACGGGGAATCTTGTTAAAGTTGAGGGTCCCATGGATTCCTCTCAATATCAGCAGGTTCTGGAGAACAATGTCCAGGAATCAGTAAAAAAAGTTGAAGTTGCGCCGGGGCTGGATCTTTCAACAAGACAATGATCCTAAACACTGCTCAAAATCTACTAAGGTGTTCATGCAGAGGAACAAGTATAACGTTCTGGAATGGCCATCTCAGTCCCCAGACCTGAATATTATTGAAAATGTATGGTGTGATTTAAAGCGGGCGGTCCATGCTCGGAAACCATCAAACCTAACTGAACTGAAGAGGATCTGTAAAGAAGAATGGTCCAAAATACCTTCCACCAGAATCCAGACCCTAATTGGAATCTATAGGAAGCGTTTAGAGGATGTTATTTCTGAAGAAGGAGGATGCACAAAATATTGAGTATTTTTTCTTTTGTGATGCCTAAATGTATGCACATGCCTAATTGTGTTTAAATAATTTTTGCGCACTTTCTGTAAATCATATAAACTTTATTTTACTGGACATGTCTATGTTGACCGGAGATTGTTCCATATTATGGAGTGAGATTACTGCCAACGGTTTGAGCGAGTGTGTTTTGTTTGTTCGACACTCAAAAAACATGTTTGGCGCAAAATCACTCTGCAGCACTTAACCATTCATACGCACTCGCTCAACCAGTCATACATGTGCCTTCAACATGTATACCAGACGCTCTAGCTGTCATACACGCGCTCAACTTCACTGCTGCGCGCTCAACATTTGTCTGCTCACAACACGAGTCTCGCACTCTACATAAATGCAAGTTAAATGTCTGCCACGAAGACAGCCAATCAGAGACCTGCTGCTTAAAGCCTTGTGCTGCCATTGACTGGACTTCTCCATCAATCACAGGGAGCTATCAGAGGGAAGATGGCGGGTCTTGCTGCAACTCATCTTAAGCTAGTTTATAAAAGTATTAAAATGTTTATTAAAATAGTTTATTAAAATGGCGTGAATAAACAACCAAAGCAATACACAGTTTCACACAAGTTATATTTCTTCAAGTTTTGTTCATATACTGAGGTTTTTTCTTAACATTAAATTATGTTGAGATCTTTAAGAAATGTAACTTACTTGAGGCTCTGTATTTGGTTTGATTGTTTTCTTGCACCATTTTCTTTTAATAAACTAGCTTAAGATGAGTTGCAGCAAGACCCACCTTCTTCCCTCGGGTAGCTCCCTGTGATTGGTCGTAAGGTCTAGCCAATGGCAGCAGTAGGTCTCTGATTGGCTGTCTTTGTGGCAGACATCTAACTTGCATTTATGTCAAGCATACGAGACTCGTATTGTGAGCAGACAAATGTTGAGCGCGCAGCAGTGTTGAGTGCATGTATGGCAGCTAGAGCGCCTGTGACATGTTGAACGTACATGTTGACTGGTTGAGCGCGCAGCGGTCACGCATTTCTCCCACAGAGCTTGATTATATGTACGAGAGTGAGGGTTTTAGTGAATCCAGCTCAGGTACATGCTCTGTTGGTTCAAGAGATGGAAACACGGCTTGTGTGATGCCCTTTCCTCATTATCCCAGGACAGTCACAGGGACGGGCCGGGGGCGCCCCGGTGCTGTCAGGAGCAGCGTCCAGCTGGGGGTACATTGATCCCGCCGGGCTTCGCCTTGGTATAAACCAAAAGTGAAGTGGTTAAAGGGCGATGCACCAAAATAAGTAGAACCCAGGAGTTATTGGTTTCATAACTTTAGGTTCTACGATTGGTGCGAAGCCCTATAACCACGTTGCCGAGCTGCCGCCCTTTCTCAGCTAAGTTTTCAGTGGGAGGAAGTGCGGTGGGTATTTCCCAGCTCTGATAGGAAGTGGGCTGCAACCAAGCTGAGTGGCCATTTTTCTTAGGGCATTGAGAATTAACCAATAGTGAATCACTTATAGGGCTTCACACCTAGTTATTAAACCAATACCTCACGTTTTCTTTCTTTAAGATCCGTCACCAAATATGTTTTCCCGGCTGAAAACAGGGGTCAACAATGTTTAATTTTTTTTATAATCTTAACTGAGCACTATGTGATCAGGTTTAATGATTTAAGGCAGTTATTTTTATCAAGAAGAACTTTGATTCAGCTCATGGTCGTAAACTGTTGATCAAAGGTATAATAAAATGGGAAGTCATGGCAACACATACTAGTGATTAGATTTCTATCTTCTTTCCCTCCTTAAAATTGATTAAAGTTCATTTGAAATATTTATATATATTTGTTGTGAATTATATATTTTAAATTAATATATTAAAATGATTGTTTTCTCAAAAGATAGAATTTAGTTTTTTACTTCTGTGTTTCAAATGTTTGTAGATTTGTTTCATATGTTTATGGATCTGTTTTATGTCGTATTTCCTACTAAGTCACCTGACCTAACCTAAGTGACCGTTTAAGTTGACAAAAAATATGTTTCACGAATTGAATGAATGCACATAGTGTGTATATTTTAAGATGCTTTAAGAAGGACATTTTAAATGCTTTTTATTTGCTTGTATTTCAAGTCATTGAAAAATATAATGGTCACATTAATAAATAAATAATTTTCTAAACATGATGCACAAGACTTATAAAAATATTTTAGATGTAATATAATCTGTTTATTGCAGCACAGAGAAAGTGAAAAGAAATAGTCTCTATTCGTTCCCATCAGTAAAAGTAACGTGATGGTTTCATTCACATTCACATTGAGTAAATCTGTTCACTTTTTAACAAACTCCACTACAGAGTCTTCACACACCTGAGACAGGTGGAGTCATTGAATCAGAGCAACACAAACACCTCATTGTAATAACAAAGTCACTTCCTCCTCGCTGAGGAAACACGTACCGAGTCTGAAGCAGAAGAGAAGAAGAAGAAGAAGAGGAAGAGCTTGCATTCTTCCACTGCTTTGTATTCATCAACTCATTCTTGCTTTTCAGTCTTTCTGCACAAGTTCATCCGCTTTAGTTCCACTGTTTTGTGTTGACAGGTATTGTCCGAGTGTGCAGGTGGATTCTGGGCGTGTCCAAGTGAGCGAGTGAAAGTCCAACTTAAGTTGTCCACAAATGATTTACTTGAGCAGCGACTCACAGTTTCACTTTCGTGACTCAATCTAGACAATAGAGTTGTTCTTGAAGTCGGTTTTTAAATGGCATTAAATAGTAATTTGAACACACATATTTGAATTACTGTAATGGTGGGGTTTGAAAAGTTTAAGTTTTAATGGGTTTAGTTTAGATTTTATGGAGGTCAGTGAAGGCTGCTTGACACTGCAGCTTCAATGTTCTTGCTCAGTGAGTCAACGGTCCGAAAACTCTTTACCCGTCGCACACTTTAGCCTGATGCAGAGGACACAGCAGTCTTCTCAGTCCGCAGAACCCTCACAAAGTTTACCTTTCAGGTGTCAGGCTGGGGCCTCGAAACCGGACTCAGGCGCAAAGATGGACTTTTAATCGTCTCAAAAAATCCGGGTTTAGTTTAGATTTTACGGAGGTTAATGAAGGCATGGCGGTGTTGGTGCGTGAAGAAGAAGACCGACAGTTGTTGTTGTTTAAGACCAGCTCAAGAAAGCGTGTTTTCGTTGTTTTTTGGCTTAAGCTGTGGCCCACAGCACCCTATTCGGCATTATCAATAATGTTGATAAACCTCTTACACTCTCCCTCTGCAAACACTTCTTTTGGGGTCAGAAGTGATAAACTACTTGCCGTTCCAACTTTTTTCCAGATAGCCATGTTGTGCACATGTTCAAGCAACACATGAGAGACCAACAGCCGATGACACACACTGTGACTTTAGTGGCGGCACAGGATGCAGTGGAGGTTCTCGCTCTTGCTGAGGAACATGTAGACTCAACGTCAGTGACACCCAGTCCACTCTCTACTCTGACAACTACTGAACTACAGGGGAGGATGTTGGCTGTGAGGGAGGTATTTGAAAATATCTGTGAAGGTCTGTCAATGGAAGAGCAGACCCAGCTGTGGCAGCTGTTGTTGAAATTCAAATACTGTATCTCTCTGTCAGAAGATGATGTGAGCAAGACTAATCTAATCCAGCATCACATTGAGACAGGTGATGCAAGTCCCATCAGGATGAGACCCCGTCACATTTCCCTGGCTGCAGCAGGTTTTGTGTGGATTACAGAAGGTGTGACCAGGAAGGACCCATATTCACTGCCACGGATCGATGACACTCTGGACTGTGTCGCAGAGTCTAAATGGTTCTCTTCCTTGGATCTACGCAGTGGATACTGGCAGTTTCCCCGTGCTCCTGAAGAAAGATCAAAGACAGTTTCCATCACCAGTGTTGGTTTATGGCAGTTTAAGGTCCTACCAGTTGGTCTCTGTCACGCTCCAGCCACATTTGAGGGACTCGTGGACATGGTGCTCTCCAACATTCCCAAAAGTGAGTGTGTTGTTTACTTAGATGACATCCTTGTCCATGAGGAGTCCTTCCAGTCTGCTCTACTGGCGCTAAGGCGAGTGCTTGAGTAGCAGACTCTGGTCTGAAGTTACAGTTACAGTATGCTGTTTTCTTAGTTGTGAAATCCTTGGTTATAGACTGGGTGGAGGTGGGGTGCACTATATGGATGTGAAGGTGAATGCTGTGAAAGACCAGCCAACTCCCTGCTTGGGGACTGACTTGAAAAGCTTTCTAGGTTTAGCCTCATACTATAGGAAGTGAAGAAGGTGAGAGTGTGGCCAGAGGGATCTATGTCTGCACTGCTGTCAGGGTGCAGAAGGAAACCCAGGAGCAGAAAGTGTCTGTTCGTCAAACTTGACAGTTTTATTAGGAGCAGGCAGAGGGAACCTCACAGGTAGTACAGGAATATACAGCAAACAGGTACGATATCCGAAAAACAGGTCAAGGGCACAGGCAGGCAGAAAAACGAGAAAACGTACCAGGGTCAAAACCGGGAAGGCAAAACAATCTCAAACCGGGAGTCTAAAACGTGAAACACAAACTAAACAAACACGGGACAGCAAGTGAGACGAACCGACAAAGACAGAGGGAGAGTTAGCAGAATAAGAAGCCTGCCAGAAATCCCTGGCAGCTGTGGAGCACGAGAAGACAAGACAGGTAAAGACAATAACAGACAGCAGGGGGAGGGACCGGAAAGGAAACTTACAGACACAGAAGGGAGCAAGTTTCAAAATAAAAACAGGAAACACCAAGAAAAACACACGAGACATAACAACTGCAGGACTGTTTTGAGTGCACTGAATGGAAGATGTTCAGAGGCTGCAACCGACAATCAAAACACAGAGGTTAGACCAGGGGTGGGCAAACTTTTTGACTCGCGGGCCAAAATGGGTTCTAAAATTTGACAGAGGGGCCGGGCCAGGAGCATTTGGATGGAGTGTTTGGGCCGGATATACTAAAGCATTACATGTAGTGTGTGCAAACCTCATATAACAGTAAGAATACTACAACCCAATTTATTAACTGTCTTTCAAATGTGAAAAATAGCCCTTATCAGTTAATAAGTTTGTCTCAAGGAATATGCAAGATATGGCGTTTACATACTATTTTGCATGATACTGGGAGGAGGAAATGTAAATAGATTAAAATAGCATACGCACTGTGATTTATCAAGATTGCATCTGTTTTTAATAAGTTTCAATCGAAGGTGCAAAGTTAATGAAATCAACATTTATTGAAAAATGGAATCACTTTCAACATTCAAAACATATTATTACACAACGATATACTTAAGCTCAATAATATCTACTTGTGTTAAACCCCACAAAATCATGGATGGATTGTCCTGACCGCGCGCTCTACAAACTCGCCACGGACGCCCTCACCTTCACGCGCAAACAGTACACGTGTATCTTTGCCAAGCACACAGACATAGGCTGTATTAAATATCCTACCTGCAGCTGATAATTGAAATTGAAATTAAGAGCGATGTGCGGCGTGTTAATTAAGCTACTGTACCGCTGCTGTGCGTAAATGCGCATTACTCTTAATTAAAAGACGCACTTCCAAACTTTCCATATGCATTTTTTCATAACAAAGCAGAAAAACTCACCAATTTCAGTGGGAACACTATTGTTGGTCTCCATTTTTTGCCAGTGCATCAAAGTCTGGAGTGAGTTTTGTTGTGGCAATTCTCAGGACAGATCTGAGGTGTTGGTCTGTTAACTTGGATCTGTGATGGGCTTTGTTGATTTTCATGACGCTAAACGTCTGCTCACACACGTAGGTCGAGCCAAACAACACCAGCATCTTCTGTGCCGTCCTCCGGAGGTTTGGAAACGTGGTCTCGTTAAGTGAAGCATAAAAGTCATTCAGTTTAAGAGACTTGAACTTCTCCTTTGAGACGGAGTCAGACTGAAGATCGATCAGTTCCAATTGCAGCTCCTGTGGTGCTGATTCGGGGTCTTGTGACAGGGGACAGGACACAGGTTGAAGTGACTTGTCAATTTTTTCAAAATCACAGAACCGACGGCAAAATTCTCTGTGCAGGTCGTCCAGTGATTTGCAGTATTTCTTCGCATTTCGGGCGGCCTCTTTCTGCATGGCTAGTGTGGGGAAATGTGCGAAAGATTTGTTTGACATTTGCCTGGAGAATAAAACCAGCTTGAATTTGAAGGCTCTCACATTTGTGTACATGTCGTGCACAAACTGATATTTCCCCTGTAGCTTCACGTTCAGCTCATTCATGTGTGAAAATATGTCCACAGCAAACGCAAAGTCACAAAGCCAGTTTGTGTCGCTCAGCTCGGGAAATTCGTCGGATTTCCCCATTAACTCCAAAAATGAGCAAATCTCCTCTTTGAGCTCCCAGACTCGTTGAAACACTTTCCCCAAACTTAACCAGCGGACGCGAGAGTGGTAAAGTAGGTCCTGGTGCCATGGCGCCATCTATTAGGGAACGTGGGCATTGCAGGGAAAGGGGAAAATGAAGGAGGTTTTTACTATAATTTGGACAAGTTCGGCGGGCCGGATTAAAAACCCTAACGGGCCGTAGTTTGCCCATGTCTGCATTATTAGCATCCTTGGAGATTCAACTCATGTTTTGCACCCAGAAAGAGGTGTTGGACAACCAGGAAGAGCGACAGCTGCAGGACATTATCTCAAATCATTTCGATGCGTTTGTGGCAGCACGAGCATGGATACAGTATTGCTTATGTAATTGTGTGTTCATTAACAACGCCACCCTGGGTATTTCACCCAGAGGATAGGATAGGATCAGGGTGCACAGAGGTTGAAGGTTGATCTCTGGGGCTAGTATGGATTGGAGCTTCAGCCTGGACAGAAATGGGTGAAAAGCTCTCGGTCCTTAAAACCAGCCAGTCACATTCAGATGAAAGTTCATCTTCTGACTGAATTGACAGGGATTGACTTTTAACAAGGAACGATGGACCTGCCTGGTTCTATCTGCATCATCTTTTGGGGCGATGGTGTATACCGAGCCCCCTTCTTTACCCTCAAGACAAGGTGTATGACAGACGACCACTGATCTTGTGGTGGCCCCGCACACCAAGCTCCCGCAACCAAACGAACTGGCCCTCCTTCAGAGGAGCATGCCGGACATGTTGATCATGATTTCTCTTACGGCGCTCCGCGGCCACCTTTAATCGGTCACGGGCCCCCTCAAATGCCATCTGCAGTCGGGTTTGATGCTCCTGAACCCACTCATGAATATAACCTCCCACGGGGGTCTCAACCCGACCTAGGAGAAAGTCAACAGGGAGCCTGGGCTCCTGACCAAACATTAACAAGAATGGGGACTCACCAGTGGCTTGATGTGGTGTGGTGTTATAGGCATACAAGACCTGGGGTAGACATGAGCTCCAGTCATGTTTCCGAGACACTGGCAAAGTACGCAGAAGATCATGGAGTGTTTGGTTGAACCGCTCACACTGACCATTTCCTGCTGGATGGTATGGAGTGGTGCGAGATTTGTCAATGCCATAGAACTCACATAGTTGTTTTATAATGGTGCTCTCGAAACTACGTCCCTGATCCGAATGTATCCGAGCGGGTACCCCAAACCTGGAAAACCACTCAGTCACCAGGACCTGGGCAACAGTAGTTGCTTTTTGGTCACGGGTAGGGACCGCCCAGGTATATTTACTGACTACATCCGTCATCACCAGGATGTCTTCGAAACCATTACGGCTGGGCTCGAGGAGAGTAAAATCAATAGCTAAAATTTCATTAGGCCGAGAAGCCATCAAGCGGCCCATGAAACTACGAGCGGCCGGCTTACAAACTTTTGCTACCTGACACCTTTCACATGCCTGACACCACTGTTCCACCTCAGCTGTCATACCTGGCCAGTAGCAACGCCTGCGTAAAAGTTCCACAGTCCTCTCGATGCCCTGATGACCATGGCCCTGATGAACCTCAGTGAGGACCTCCTTTTTTAAAACAGCAGGCAACAACAACTGCAGCACCACCTCCACCCCATCTGGTCTAAAAATTTGCCGATATACTAACCTGTCCCTTTCTGTCAGACGATCCCATTGACGGAGTAACACTAAGGCAGCAGCTGACATCTGCCTCTGCTCCTCATTATTGGGTCGTCGTTGACACCTCCAGAAAGCCAATGCTTCCTGGATAACTGGGTCAGTAGCCTGGAGGGTAGCAATATCAGACGGCGAACGATGAGGTAAGGCTGCAGCTACCGACTGGGTGGCTACAATTTTGCCACATTTTAGCGCTTGCTGCAAGGGCTCAGGTAGCCGGGTGCCACAAACCATAGTTTGCAGGTCTGGTGGCTCTGGTGTGTTCTGGCGGGAGACGGCGTCAGCATTCTTATTACTTTTTCCTGACCGATACTTTATTTCGAAGTTGAACGAGGCCAGCTGAGCTGCCCACCGCTGCTCCGTGGCCCCCAACTTGGCAGAGGACAAGTGGCTCAAGGGATTGTTGTCGGTGTAAACTACACACTGGTGACCCAACAAGTACTCCCTAAACTTTTCAGTCATGGCCCACTTGAGAGCCAAGAACTCCAGCTTCATGGAGCTATAGTTCTCCATATTTCGTTCTGTAGGCCTCAATCCACGGGTTGGGACAGAACAGCACCTAGGCCACCACTGGTCCACCACCTGGCGTCCACTTCCAAGATAAATGGAAGTGATAAGTCTGCATAGGCCAACACTGGTGAGGAGATTAATTTGGCCTTCAGTGACTCGAAGCTAGTGTGACATTCGTCGGACCAATGGGATGCAATGCTTTTGTTGGCCGTTTTGGGCTTCGCACCCGCCAGCTCTGCCACCAACTTGTGAAGAGGTGCAGCCAACTTTGCAAAACCGTCCACAAAGCGGCGGTAGTAGCTGGAAAAACCGAGAAAGGAGCGAAGCCCCGATACGGTGGTAGGGGGTGGCCAGCGGGCGACCGCTTCAATCTTGCTCGGGTCTGTGGAGACACCCTGATCAGAAATAACGTGCCCCAAATACCGCACTTCCTGTTGGAAAAAGGCACACTTTCCAAGTTTCACCTTCAGTCCTTCATGGTGCAAACGCTCCAGTACCAACCTCAACCTCTATAGATGTTGTTCAATGGTAGAGGAGAAAACCACAATGTCATCTAGGTAGAGCAGCAGGGACTGACACTGCTGGTCACCAAAAATGCGCTGCATCAAGCGTTGAAAAGTGCTAGGTGCGTTGCAAAGCCTGAATGGCATACGATTCCACTCAAAAAGGCCAAAGGGTGTGCAAAAAGCTGTTTTGGCACGATCAGGCTCCGCTACAGGGACCTGATTGTAGCCACTTGCCAGGTCCATCGTGGAAAACCAACGGGCTCCACTAAGGGCGTCTAAAGACTCGTCAATGCGTGGCAGTGGAAATGCATCCTTCCGGGTTTTACTGTTAAGGAGCCTATAGTCGACACACATACGGAGGCTGCCATCTTTCTTTTTAACTAGCACAATCGGGGAAGCATAGGGGCTGCTGCTCTCTCTAATGACCTTGGAACCCAGCAGTTGGTTAATATGGTCCTTGACTACCTCGTACTCAGATGGGGGAATGCGGCGATAGCGCTGCCGTACTGGAACCTCATCCAGTAGGGGGATCTCATGGGCGATCAGGTCAGTACATCCTAGGTCTCCATAATGGGCAGAGAAGACTGATGAAAACTGACCCAGGAGGGCCCTCACCTGACCTTGCGCTTCTGCCGGAAGATGACCAAACTCCAATTCAGCCATCTGATCACGCACTGGGAAGGAAACAGACGGAACCTCAGTCACACCAGCTGGCAAACTCACAAACTTAACCTCCTGTATGGTTCCAACAACAGAATAGGGGTAGAGCAACACATCTAATGAACCAACATTTAAAATTGGCACATAGGCCGTGCCTCGGGCTATCGGCACTAGCACCGGGGAAGCCAGCACTCCGGCAGGCAGGCCAGACTCTGGAGGTTCAAACAGTGCTGTAGTGCTGGAGTACTTATCAGAGCATGTGGCAGCTACAATCTTCATCATACCAACAGGGATACGCCAAGCCTTTTTACCACGTAGCTTGAGCTTCCCTGCTCTCGGATCAGCCAACTCACAGGCCTCATGGCACTTCTGGAGGGCCTCTGTGACGGCGGTGGGAGCCTCAGACACCACAGGGAGATGACACAATGCCAGGCCAGGCTGACCGAAAAGTTCCCCATAGCATTTGCGAATGATATTCATCCCCAGCACACCTGGAGCCTGCAGATGGGTACCGCCAGGTGAGTCTTTAACCACTAAAATGCCACAGGCAGGTAACAACTTGCCACATAGCTCAACATCCAACTCTAGGTAACCAATATATGGGATAGCCAGACCATTTGCTGCTGTGAGCTGCAGCCAATGACAAGACCGGAGTCGCTCTTGACCCCACGGTTCAAACTCTTGGTAAAAGAGGGATTCCGATATGGTTGACACCATGGACCCCGTGTCCACCAAACAAGAGACTGCAACTCCGCCCATGTTCACCGCTAAATGAGGACAGGAAGACATGAGCTTGGACACTTCAACATCGCCTGCCCTAACACTTGAGCCAATAACTGCCCCCTCCGAATTGTGACTCTGCAATGCAGCGGATGCTAGTTTTCCGACGTGTGAGCAGAGCGGAATGATCTCTGCTGTGCAGAAGGTGATGAAGGTCGACTGCGGGCCGGAGCACGTGTTCCATCGCAGTCCCTAGCAAAGTGACCTGGCTGTTGGCATCTCCTACAAATTATAGGACCACGAGAAACTGCCCGGCTGTGCTGCTCTGAACCTTGCAGACGGGAAATGTTTTGAGTCAGTTGGTTCAACTACTCCTGTTGCAACTTAAGCATCTCTCTTAATTCGCTCAACTCTGAGACTTGAGGGACACCCAACGGATAACTACCCTGAACCACATACTCAGCACCAACAGCCAGGGGAAGAGTTAAGCGGTGAGTTAAGCGGGTGGTCTTAGCGGAGGCTGCGCTAAGTGACCTAGGGCGATCAAAAAACCGGAGGAGGAAAGCTCCATACGTGCTAATCACCTAGCCACATACCGATCAAAACATTCTTGGGGAGCACTGCACAAAACGGCGTCACCCACTTCGTAACGAAGTTGCAGAGGGGAAGCAACACGCAGTCAAGCACACACCCAGAGAGGAATCTATCAAAAGGATCAATGAGCTTACCACAGAACTGGACAGAACACAACGAGAGAAACACAGCCGTCGCCAACAGCCTACCTCTGACCCCGGAAGCGGAAGCGTAGGAGGCTAATTGAGGTGGGAACTCAGCCTCCAGCCATTCAGAGCGAGAGAGAAGTGTGCGCACCGCCCCCTTTTAACCAGCAGGCTAAGACGGGATTGGCTGGAATGCAAACAACCTCGTCCTGCTACACTTTCGCCATGAGCGTGTTGTTTCACAGATGATGGTGTTTGATATAAAAAAGTTAGTTTACAAACTTCCTGTGGAAAGATTCAGCCACGATCTCATCGCTTCTGTGGTTTGTGGTTGTATTCTCAGAAAACTTCCTTTCACTGTGCAATGAAATCAATTATTATTTTTAAAAATAAATCATATTGAGACCTCATTCATTATGTTAAGACACATCAAAGACAATTGCAGAACATAAAGTAAACATTTAAGAGGTAAAGTATTTCTTCAATATAGATTAAACTGTGAAAGAAACGTGATCTAAAATCTTTTCTTAAGTATTAATTAATAATCATAAACAACGTTTATTCCACTAATCTGCCATTAAAAGCCTTTTTTCATTAGTTTTCTATGGGGCACCGAATGTAACTCCTTCATTTTAAGTCCTATGGTCACCTTCATGTGACTAAAGAAGGGCCTCCATATTATGTTACTACATTCATTATTTTTTTTAATTTCTTTTTGAATCTTTTAAATCACTATTTTCATCCAATATTTCATTAACATTTTTTAATAACTTTGTTATTACGACTCTGATGGTCACCAAATTCATGTCACCTATGGAGTACCTTCATATCAAGTTACTGATCAGATCATCTGTCGTCAGACTCCATCATTTTACTGTTACACGGATGACACACAGCTCTATGTTAATCCTACTTCATCATCACCCACTGAAATCACCTGCTTGGAAGAGATCAAGGCAAGGATGGAGCACAACTTCCTTTAACTTAATAGTTTAAAAACTGACGCCATGCTGATCGGAACCCCTCACCAAACATCATCCATTTTATTATGGTCAAACCTTTAGTTCTACCATTTAGACTTTTACATCTTGTCTTTAAACCGATTGTATTTATTTTAAACAAGATTTTTTAATGTTGTTTATTGTTAATCAATATACTTGTTTTTGCCACGTAGCCCTCTGAGATCGATTCGGTGTATTATCAATGGATTTGATAATTATATTTGTAATAGTATGAAGAGTTGAACTCTTGGCTCATATACAGCAGAAAATCATTCTTAAAGTGGATGGCATTGACATTGTCCTTCTCGTTAAATTGGAAAGAGAAGAAAGAGAAATGCAGGCTGAGCTTGTTTTTATTAACATGAAAATTAACCATTAACTGAATTCAATTATTTTGTGTTTTTATTGGACTTCATTTTTTATTGTATTCTGGATCCATTGGAGTCGTTCCGTGGAGAGGTGAGCGTAGACGCCGGGCTTGTCAGGGAGGCCACATTCTATCCCAAAAGAGGTGATGCCAACCAGAGAGTCGTTACACAGCAGCGGCCCACCAGAGTCGCCCTGAGGAGAACAGGTGTTTGTGATGTTAACATTGAAGAGTAATGGAAAATAAGAAATCACTCACATTGCAAGTGTCGCTGTGATCATCTCCAGTGCTGCCCGCACAAATCATGCCTTCAGTGATGACAGGTTTGCCCCCGTAATACTTGGGAGAGTTGCACGTCACCCTGTCGATCACAGACACAGTAGCCGACAACAGCACGTTGGAGCGAGTCTTGAGGGTGAAGTTGGTGAGACCCCAGCCAGCGACAAGACATTTGACGCCATCTTTAGGGTATTTGCCACTTTTTCCTAAAGTCAGCCATTTCACCTTCTCTGTCGTCACGGCAGGTTTGTCGAGCTGGAAGACAACCGAGGAAAAGTGTCAACATCAGAGGCCCTAATAGAGACTCCGTTTCTTTGATCAATCACATGACAAGAAAATGTGGTGTAACATCTGTTGCAGTGCAATATGAGGATATTGTGTTTTTATGTATTACATCCGACTAATGCATTTACCTTCACCAACATGAGATCGCTGGATTTTGTGTCATTGTTGAAGTTGGGATGGGTCACCTGGCGGGTCACTCCTCTCTCCTGCTTGGAATAATCCAACTGTAGGTTCTCAATGGAGTGAAGCCCAAGAATCACCTCTAGAATTCTTTCAAAAAAGAGCAAATGTAAAAAAAAGATAACGTTGGTTTTCAATAAATGAAAATGAATGCATTATTTACGGAAAACAGTGTGCAGCAGTCAGAACCCAGTCAGCAGTGATCAGATTTCCACCACAGAAACCTTGACTAGTCCTTAGAAAAGCCATGAAGGGGAGAGAGTGAGGCTGGACCTCCTTCCCGTCGATGATGTTTGCACCATGACCTGAAAACAAAGTTCAGCTTGAGTTTCTGCATTTAAGGATTACAAAAAAGCAACTCTCGTACTCACCAGACTTGACATTTATTGCGACCACCAAGCAGAGAAGAGCAGCTAACATGGTCTTCATGTCGAGACGATGACTGACCTGTAAACCCACCTCTTCTCAAACATTTATACACGTGCGGGGCGGGGCTAAGATTCACAAGTTAGACGAACACAATGTAGAATAAGTCAAACAAATCACCAACAAAAAATTATATTCATTTCTAATGAGCACAGAATCCATGTTAGCAGCATTGTGGTCTTTCTTAGGTCTCTCCTTTTAAATTACAGGTAGACCTTTGATTATATTTAAATAAAGATTTCTGATTGACAGATTGAAAGATATAACAACTGAGAATTGCACTTTCAAGTCGGATTCATGGGGAGTGAGTTTAAGAATAATAATAAAGAATTTAAATTACTCTTCCTCTAGGTAAATTTGACAAACCTAAAAAAAACCTACTGTTCGTATGGTTCTCTGCTTCTGCTAGAGTCACACAAGTCAGACAAGTGTGCATTGACACTTGATCAAATTGTTAGATTGTATCTAAATATTCTCTTGTTGCTGTTCTCTCACTGATTTTTAACTGTCTCTCCCAACAGAGGCATCATTAGCATCCTTGGAGATTCAACTCATGTTTTGCACCCAGAAAGAAGTTTTGGACGACCAGGAAGAGCGACAGCTGCAGGACATTATCTCAAATCATTTCAATGCTTTCGCCATGAGCGTGTTGTTTCACAGATGATGGTGTTTGATATAAAAAAGTTAGTTTCCTGTGGAAAGATTCAGCCACGATCTCATCGCTTCTGTGGTTTGTGGTTGTATTCTCAGAAAACTTCCTTTCACTGACTTCCTTTCACTGTGCAATGAAATCAATTTTTTTTTTTTTAATATATCATATTGAGACCTCATTCATCATGTTAAGACACATCAATTTTTTTAATTAGTTTTCTTTACATTTAAAATTCAGAAAGTGCAAACGTTTTAGGCCGGTGTGAAAACATGCTGTGAACTAAGAATGCTTTAAAAAATGGAAGTGTTAATAAGTTATTTTCATCGGTTAACAAAATTCAGTGAAGAGAAATTTAACTCAAATCAATATTTGGTGTGACCACCCTTTTTCTTCAAAACTGCATCAATTCTTCTAGATACACTTTCATAAAGTTTTTGAAGGAACTCAGCTGGTAGGTTGTTCCAAACTTCTTGGAGAACTAACCAAAGGTCTTGTGTAGATGTTTCTCAAATCCTTCTGTCCCGTCATGTAATCCCAGACAGACTCCATGATGTTTAGATCAGGCCTCTGTGGGGGTCATACATCACTTCAAGGACTTCTTCTTTACACTGAAGATATTTCTTAATGAAATTGGCTGTATGCTTGGCGTCGTTGTCCTGCTGCAGAATATAATTTGCGCCAATCATACGTCTCCCTGATGGTATTGCATTATGGCTAACTATCTGCATGTAGTTCTCAGCATTGAGGAAACTGTTCATCCTGACCAAATCTCCAACTCCATTTGCAGAAATAAAGCCCCAAACTTACAAGAACTTCCACCCTGTTTCGCTGTTGCCTGTATACACTCATCATTGTACCGCTCTCTCAGCGAACAAACTGCCTTCTGCTACAGCCAAATATTTCAAATTTTGATTAATCGGTCCAGAACACCTACTGCCACTCTTCATCACCCCAGTTCCTATGCTTTCATAGTTGAGTCGCTTGGCCTTGTTTCCATGTCAGAGGAATGGCTTTTTGGCTTCAACTCTTCCATGAAGACACTTCTGGCCAGACTTCTCCGGACAGTAGACGGCTGTACCTGGTCCCACTGGTTTCTGCCAGTTCTGAGGTGATGGAACGGCTGGACATTAATAAACATGCAGTAGAACTACCTTGTGTTGCTGTGCTGAGTCATGGTTTATTATTTGTGACATGAAACTCAGGTTTAAGCTCCTACACAGCTGTATCTCTTTCTCTGAATGACGTTTCAACGTACTTGTGAAATTGATGATCATTAGCACCTGTTTGGTATAATTGGTTGATCATACACTAGAATCCTACAAAACACCTGACTTTGTGCAAATGTTATGTCTCGTGTGTCTTTCTTGGTGTTTCCTGTTTTATTTTGAAACCTGCTCCCTTCTGTGTCTGTGAGTTTCCTTTTCGGTCCCTCCCCCTGCTGATGTCTTCACCTGATCCTGGCTGTGTCTCAAATCGCATACTACTCTTAGTATGCTAGAAGTTAGTATGCATCAGTTTAGTGTACATACTAACTAGTACGCAAATTCTCCACAGATAGTATGTCTCAAATCAAACACTGACGCTACACACTAACCGGAAATCACATGACAGCTTCTTCTTCTACTTCTATTTAACGATGTTTCAACCAGCTGTTTGAAGGCTATCGCCACCTGCTGGCAGCACGTTTTGCAAGTTTGGAAAAAGAAATAAAGAAAAAATATGAGAATCTAAATAATCGCGAGATATTTAAGATGGTATCAGCAGCGAAGACGTGTTTCTCCTCCTACTGCTGCTGAAAATGCACCTGTAAGTATATGAATATATGCATTTAAATATTACGTAACTTCCGTTTAAAACGTCACTAAGATGGAGGCTGTTTAGTGTGGTTAGTGTCCATCGAACCATGCTCAGTTTTGTGGGTGTGTTAATATGCCAATTTAGTGTGCATGGCGCACTAAATTTCGCATACTAAGAATTGAGACGCACTAACGCACTAAAAATACTAACTTTTAGTATGCTAGTATGCGATTTGAGACACAGCATCGGTGTTCTCCTGCTCCGCAGCTGCCAGTGATTGCTGGCAGCCTTCTTATTCTGCTCACTCTCCCTCAGTCTTTGTCGGTTCCTCACACTCGCTGTCCCGTGTTGTCTAGTGTGATATTCACATTAAAGACTCCTGATACGAGATTACTTGCCTTCCCGTTTTTTTTGACTCTGGTACGTTTTCTCGCCTTTCTGCCTGCCTGTGCCCCTGACCTGTTTTTTTGGATATCGTTCCTGTTTGATGTGTTTCCTGCTTTGGACGATTCCTCTGCCTGCTCCTAAATAAAACTGTCAAGTTTGACGAACAGACACTTTCTGCTCCTGGGTTTCTGACAGAGCGAACCGACCAACCATGAACCCAGCGGAAAGTTCCTCCGCCAGCAAGTCGTGAAGAACTCTTCCTCCTTCACCGAGTTGAGACACGGCATGGAGGCAATGGCCGCCCAGCACGTTTCCCAGCAGCAAACGCTGGGTCATCAAGTGTCCACCATGGCGGCACAGATCCAAGCTCTGGGCGAACAGATGGCTGTGCTCTCCGCCCAGTTCCTGCCCCTCGCTGCCGGGACTTCCACGACACCGGCTAACGGTAGACAATAGTCACACCGGCTCCCCACAGTCACACCGGCTCCACACCGCTGCTGTTCACCCTGATGACCCACGACTGTCGTCTCAGGTACAATACCAACCAAATCCTGAAATATGCAGATGACACAACAGTCTTGGGCCTCATTCAGTAGCGTGTACATCACAGAGGACCTCAGATGGACACTACACACCACCTCCCTGGTTAAGAAAGTCCAAATCTATGTGAAATTGTTTGGCAAAGAAAGAAAAGGCAGCTGTGCTGGGATTTAGGTATATTTTAAGTTTAAGTTAAGTTAAATTAAGTTTATCAGCTGGGAGATGCAGAAATGGTTATCAGAGAAAAGTTTTGTAAACTTGTCAAATAAATCATTTTCATATAAAACAACACCAATGTTTTTTTTGTGAGTCTACTATGATTAGTATGATCACAGATGCGCACAATCTCTTGTTTGTTCTTGACATGTCAACGTGGAGTTTTGTCTCTCAAACGTCAAAGGAGGAATAAAAAGTCCAGCATTCCAACACCGGAGATCAAAGCAGATCGCCAGAGTTCTGCTGAGATTATCACACCTGTGGTTCAGAGTTTAATCCAGAGACAGACGTGGGAACAGGGACGAGGAGGACTAACACGGTTGAGGTCAGTTGGGACCTAATGGCATGTGAGAGGTCCACTCCTGACTTCAACCAGGTCAAGTGTGGAAGGTCCTTATTTCAAGTGTTGTGTTTTGCTGTTCTTCACACACAATTTAAGATATTTAACTTTTCAATTTTATACTTTTAGAAGCAACCGACTTGTCCCGTAACCCAGAACTAACTGGCAAGGATGTTCTGACACCACGGACTGGAACCAGGTAGCACTGATTGCAGTTCGGGTGTGTTTTAAGGGATAGAGAGAATGACGGAAGTTATTGACAATCCAGATAAACATTTTTTTAAATGTTTTTGTTTTTTAAACAATTTTTATTTTTTGTCTTTTTATATGGTTGATTCTATTTTCCTTTTTAAAGTATGCCTTTCACAAGACTTGGGTAAAGTGATTTAATTTTATTAATTTTATCTATCCATCCATCTTTTAATCTATTTATCATTGTTGTAACTATTCATTGCCCCTCAAAAAGGAAAAAAAAAATACATTTTGGTTAAAAAATAAGATTTATATTAGTTTATAATATTAAAAATGTAATTTTATTGATAAGATTTTTTGTTAATTATTATCTGTTTACGTTTTCCCATTGTATTTAGGCTTCTGCTCCTTTATTATTGCTTGACAGTCCCTAACAACACTGTATAATGTTGATGGGTAAAACGGTCAAAACTTGAGTCCGTTTCCATTGCTCCAACACGACGTCACTTCCGGGTCTTAATACTTTGCTTTATGGAGACAAATGGTCAATGCAGAGTGTCACGGGTCGTTTATTCGCCGCTTCAAGTCAAACAAAATACAAGCTTTTACGATCGAGCAGTCGCGCTCTCTGCCGTCAGCTCTTCAGGTCAATAGCTCCTGGGGAGACGGTCTCGTACTGTAGAAACATTGCTATATTTAAGGCAAATTTCCCGCCCCGGGGGTCGTCTCTTCCGGGGCAAATGGCTCTTTCAATTTGTTCTATGTCTCGATCTCATGCAGAGTAACTTCCTAGCTTCCCTGTTGCGTGGGTGGATGCCTTTGTCTTCCAGCCCCCCTTCTCCTGGGTGTGTCCCGCTTCGCTCTTTGTTTCACGACCCCAGGTGTGAAAAGGGCAGACGAACAGACGTTTAACTAACCGCTGTCATTTTTCTAATTCTAATTCAACATTTTATTTGTTTGATCTTTCCCTTGTGACATGTTTTCTGCTTCCTCTTTATCAAGCAGGTTAGGCGACAAAAGTTGAATTTAAAATCAAGTTTAATTTTGTCAAAATAAAAAAATTAAAAAAATGCTCTATTATCACATGAGTTTATGCATCATTTATCTTGACTTGAGACGTGAGTGTGGTTCACAAACACAGAGTAGATCAGTTCAACACAACTGATACACACAAGGGACACAACCGTACATACACCAACCACTTTTCACTCATTTATTCTGAAAAAAAAAAAAATAACATGAAAAACTTTTTTGTTGAAAACTAAATGTCTGAGGGGCAGCAGGAAGATACAGGTCTGGTTGAACCTGAATGTGCTGGTAAAGCTGTGAGAATGAACAACTGTACAACAACTCAAGTGAGCTCTGAATTCAATTTGGTTGTTGTCACTGATTCAGTGTTTGTCTTTGTAATCTTATATGGTGTTTTTCGAGTTTTTCTGCATGTGTCTGTGAATTTGTATCAGCTGTTGGTCGTCACTAGCATGACTTCCTCCCTCCTTTCTCTCTCCATCTGATGTTTCCTCAGCTGAGACTCTCTCCTCTCTGGCTCCTTCAGAGTCCACACCAGAGAAACTTTTATTCTCTGGTGGGTTAAATAGAAACATGTCATGTTTTTATCACTATATTTATTCAATTCACTTTCTAATGTTTAATTAAAGAGGTGAGCTATGGATGACTAGTTTTTTTCTATACTTATAACTGGTAGAAAAGTGTCACAAACTTTCTGTTCATCACAACTTATTAAATTTAGCTCCGGAAACAACGACCGTAGCAGCGATGACGTCAGAATCAGCCGTTGCTGGAGCTTCTGTTAACACTTTGACTGAGGAAGACAAACCTACTCTGTCAGTCTTCGTCTTATGTACCGACATAATTACAGTTTCAGAAGTGGAAACATACTTACATGGACCACCATCATAGACTTTCAAATTGATAAGGGTGCTGTCCAAAGGCACCAGGTGCTGATGGAGTCGGACTGCCCCCCTGGACCTGACACTGGGTCTGGTGGTGGGTCGGGTTCGGCTGATTCATCTGACCTTGGCGAGGGCCGTCCCGTCCTCGGGGGTTCTCTCTGGATCGTCGTTCGTCACGTCGCTCATGTTCACGCCGATCCTGGAAATGTGAGCGTCTGGCCGACTTAGAAGACGGAGATCCTTCCTCACAGAGAGTGCGGCGGTCTCGACACCGTTTACGAGAAGTCCACGGCGGCACTGCTCGTACATGACAGACATTAATGGCAAGAGCTGTGACTGTGTGTGTGAGAGTGTCGTCTCTGTGTGTTTGTGTCTTTTAGTGTGTGTGTGTGTGTGTGTGTGTGTGTGTGTGGGTGGGTGTCTGTGACTGCGTGGGTGTGTTTATGTCTTTTAGTGAGTGTGTGCGTGTGTGTTTGTGTGTGTATGAGACACTTCTCTCCTATGATACTGACACTTGAGTGTAGCAGCTCTCACCTGGTCTTCTCTCCTGCTGTTGGTCGTCACTAGCATGACTTCCTCCCTCCTTTCTCTCTCCATCTGATGTTTCCTCAGCTGGGACTCTCTCCTCTCTGGCTCCTTCAGAGTCCACACCAGATAAACTTTTATTCTCTGGTGGGTTAAATAGAAACATGTCATGTTTTTAATCCTCTTTTCAATAAAAACAGAGATAAAATTGTTATTTCAATTCAATTTCTAATGTTTAAATAAAGAGGTGAGCTGTACAAGACCAGTTTATTTCTTTACTTATAAGTAGTCGTTATTCTAGATGTTGAACTGGTAGAAAAGTGTCACAAACTTTCTGTTCATCACAACTTATTAAAGGACATAAAACATCACAATACTAGTAAAATATGTCTTCTCTCTCACATGTTGAAAACTTACCACCTGAAGTTTCTCTTTCTTGTCCCGGATACACTGGTGGAGACGAGTGTGTGGAATCGTGATTTATTCCGACAGAAGCCCATTTAGCTCCGGGAACAACGACCGTAGCAGCGATGACGTCAGAATTAGAATCAGTCGTTGCTGGAGCTTCTGTTAACACTTTGACTGAGGAAGACAAACCTACTCTGTCAGTCTTCGTCTTATGTACCGACATAATTACAGTTTCAGAAGTGGAAACAGACTTACATGGACCACCATCATAGACTTTCTTGCCACCTTCAAATCGATAAGGGTGCTGTCCAAATGCACCAGGTGCTGATGGAGTCGGACTGCCCCCCTGGACCTGACACTGGGTCTGGTGGTGGGTCGGGTTCGGCTGATTCATCTGACCTTGGCAAGGGCCGTCCCGTCCTCTGGTATTCTCTCTGGATCGTCGTTCGTCACGTCGCTCATGTTCACGCCGATCCTGGCAATGTGAGCGTCTGGCCGACTTAGAAGACGGAGATCCTTCCTCACGGAGAGGGCTGCGGTCTCGACACCGTTTACGAGAAGTCCACGGCGACACTGCTCGTACATGACCGGCATTAATGGCAAGAGCTGTGACTGTGTGTGTGAGAGTGTGTGTGTGTGTGTGTGTGTGTGGGTGGGTGTCTGTGACTGCGTGGGTGTGTTTATGTCTTTTAGTGAGTGTGTGCGTGTGTGTGTGTGTGTGTGTGGGTGGGTGTCTGTGACTGCGTGGGTGTGTTTATGTCTTTTATCTGTGTGTGTGTGTGTTTTAGCCTGTGATCATGTTTGTGTTAGTCTGTCAGCTTGTGTGTGTGACAACGTTTTTTCTGTGAGTTTGGGTGTGTGTCTGTGAACGTGAGTTTCTGTTAGTGTGATTTTGTGTGTATGTGTCTGTGAGTATGTGTGTCTCAGTGTAGCAGCTCTTACTTGTTGTCTTGTGTTCTGTGAGGTCATGTGACTCCTCAACACTGGTCGTCATCAAAGATGGAGGATCATGATGTTGTTGTGTTACTGAAGTGTCCAGTTGTTGCAGCGACACACTTTCAGTCTCTTCACATCTTCTCTCCTGCTGTTGCTGCTCTTTCTCTCCCTCTGTTGATCCAGACTCTCTGTCCTGAACTTCCTTTCTGGCTCCTTCAGAGTCCAGACCAGAGTCTTGGTGTTCCTCAGCCAGAGGATCATCAGGGAGGTGGTCTCTGTCGGGCAGGTTAGTTCTTTGAGAACCTGAAAGTCCAGACAGTGAGAACAACATCAACATCTGAGCTGGTGTGTGTGACTTTTCTCCTATAATACTTGAGTGTAGCAGCTCTCACCTGTGTGATTGTGCTCTGTGAGGTCACGTGATCCCTCCTCCGTCTCCTCAGGTCTTCTCTCCTGCTGTTGGTCGTCACTAGCATGACTTCCTCCCTCCTTTCTCTCTCCATCTGATGTTTCCTCAGCTGGGACTCTCTCCTCTCTGGCTCCTTCAGAGTCCACACCATGTTCTGCTGGTGAGGGAGTGTGAGTGGAGGTGTTGGTCAGAGACAACTTTGATCCTCCGTCCTCGTCTGTCTTCAGCTGCACGTCTGGAAACACAACATACTGACACGTGTTCACATGTTCTGTGTCTTAGACACTGAAACACTTGAACACTGAAGCTTCCAGTGTGTGTGACTGTGTGAGTCTGTGTGTGTAAGTTTCTGTGACTGTGTTTGTCTTTGCGTGTGTTCATATATGTGTGACTTTTAGTGTGTCTGTGAGTCTCTGGCTGTGGGTTTTTGTCAGTCGGTGTGTGTGAGAGAATGTGTGTGTGTGTGTGTGTGTGTGTGTGTATGTGTGTGTATGAGACACTTCTCTCCTATGATACTGACACTTGAGTGTAGCAGCTCTCACCTGGTCTTCTCTCCTGCTGTTGGTCGTCACTAGCATGACTTCCTCCCTCCTTTCTCTCTCCATCTGATGTTTCCTCAGCTGAGACTCTCTCCTCTCTGGCTCCTTCAGAGTCCACACCAGATACACTTTTATTCTCTGGTGGGTTAAATAGAAACATGTCATGTTTTTAATCCTCTTGTCAATAAATACAGAGATAAAATTGTTATTTCAATTCAATTTCTAATATTTAATTAAAGAGGTGAGCTGTACAAGACTAGTTTATTTCTATACTTATAACTGGTAGAAAAGTGTTGCAAACTTTCTGTTCATCACAACTTATTAAAGGACATAAAACATCACAATAATAGTAAAATATGTCTTCTCTCTCACGTGTTGAAAACTTACCACCTGAAGTTTCTCTTTCTTGTCCCGGATGCACTGGTTGAGACGAGTGTGTGGAATCGTGATTTATTCCGACAGAAGCCCATTTAGCTCCGGAAACAACGACCGTAGCAGCGATGACGTCAGAATCAGTCGTTGCTGGAGCTTCTGTTAACACTTTGACTGAGGAAGACAAACCTACTCTGTCAGTCTTCGTCTTATGTACCGACATAATTACAGTTTCAGAAGTGGAAACAGACTTACATGGACCACCATCATAGACTTTGTAACCTTCAAATCGATAAGGGTGCTGTCCAAATGCACCAGGTGCTGATGGAGTCGGACTACCCCCCTGGACCTGACACTGGGTCTGGTGGGGGGTCGGGTTCGGCTGATTCATCTGACCTTGGCGAGGGCCGTCCCGTCTTCGGGTATTCTTTCTGGATCGTCGCTCGTTACGTCCCTTATGTTCACGCCGATCCTGGAAATGTGAGCGTCTGGCCGACGTAGAAGGTGGTGATGCTTCCTCACGGAGAGGGCTGCGGTTTCGACTCCGGTTATGAGAAACCCCCGGCGACACTGCTCGTATATGACCGACATTAATGGAAAGAGCTGTGACTCTGTGTGTGTGAGAGTGTGTGTGTGTGTGTGTTTGTGTCTTTTAGTGTGTGTGTGTGGGGGGGGAGGGGGGGGGGTTTGTATAGACACGTGTTGTTTTTAATCCTCTCATCAATAAATACAAAGATAAAATTGTTGTTTCAATTCACTTTCTAGTGTTCACCTTTGATCCTCCTTTCTCGTCTGTGACTAAGTATGTCTGTGACTGTGTGTGTGTGATTGTTTGCGTCTCTGTTTTTGTGTATTTTACTGTGTGCATTAGTGTGAGTCAGTGTCTCTTCGTGTCAGTTTGAGTGTGTCATGGACTGTGTGTCAGTGGGTTTTTGTTTGTGTGCGAATATGTATGTTTTCCATCCATCCATCCATCCAACCATCCATCTATCAATCTATGTTGTTAGTCTGTCAGCTTGTGTGAGTGACGTTTTTTTAATGTTTTTCTGTGAGTATGGATGTGTGTGTGTCTGTGAACGTGAATTTTTGTCATTGTGATTTTGTGTGTTTGTGTCTGTGAGTATGTGTGTCTCAGTGTAGCAGCTCTTACTTGTTGTCTTGTGTCCTGTGAGGTCATGTGACTCCTCAACACTGGTCGTCATCAAAGATGGAGGATCTTGATGTTGTTGTGTTACTGAAGTGTCCAGTTGTTGCAGCGACACACTTTCAGTCTCTTCACATCTTCTCTCCTGCTGTTGCTGCTCTTTCTCTCCCTCTGTTGATCCAGACTCTCTGTCCTGAACTTCCTCTCTGGCTCCTTCAGAGTCCAGACGAGAGTCTTGGTGTTCCTCAGCCAGAGGATCATCAGGGAGGTGGACTCTGTCGGGCAGGTTAGTTCTTTGAGACCCTGAAAGTCCAGATGGTGAGAAGAACATGAACATCTGAGCTGGTTCTTCATGAAGCTTCTTCTTCACGGACACGACTCGTGGTTTAGATTCTGGCAGGAAGGAAGAGTCAAAGCTCTGCTCAGACTCTCGTCTTCCACCTGGAGATGATCTGAACAAACACGAGTAAAACTTGTGACAGCTTCACTCTGATTTAATGTGTTGTTTTTTTTATACCCAGAGCCCACTAGAGGGCACTCTTTTCTAAATAACATGTCTGAACGACAGAATGAAACCTCAGATCATTTTAATCAACTGTGTATATTTTGTGGGAGGAAACCAGAGTGTCTGAAAGACATACATGCTCTCATACACCTGTAATCAAACCTGCAACCTGTTGTGACTGTGTGTTGTTATCATGTTGTGGTGAAGATGAAATGTAATTGTACATACAGACCAAAGCAATAACACACATGTCAATCAATCACAAAGTGTCAATAGTCAGAACATTTACATTAGAAAATTATCTTAAGCCCCGCCCACTGAAAACACTCTGTTCTTCCCAATGATTAAATCTTGTTTACCAAAACCACACCCACTCTGCTGTGATTGGTCAAGCATCAGGGTGTGTCAACACGCATCATAAATCCAAGAAGTCTCCACCTCCAAAGGACTCATTGTATGAAAAAAAGGCGTGATTACAACTGGCTGGAGGAGGAGCGAAGCCATTATTACGTCATAATGGACTACGCTCTTGTAACCTCTCATTCGCCCAGATTTCCGATGGGGGAGAACTTTATAAAGTAATAACTTCAAAACCGTGAGTCGTTACAGACTTTGTCTTGTTAGCGCTCCTGTGTGGGTTAACTAGACAACTTATTTCTAGACCAGAGAGAATCTTTAACTATCTTAATGTGAACAACACATCAGTTTAGCGACCATCGCTTCTCCTCGTCAGACAATTGATGAACGTCAGGATTCGTCTTAGTGGAGAAAAATCAAAGAAACACAAGATCCTTTCTTGTGTAGAAGGTTCTTGTACAAGTCTAACTAGTCTACGTTACAAACAGGAAGTCACACATACCTTGTTTTGTCGCCTGTTTTTCCACATCGAATTTTCCTTTTGATATAAAAATTGCTGAAAAGACAAATGAAACAGATTTTTTATTCTCTGGCAGGTTATATAGACACGTGTTATGTTTTTAATACTCTCGTCAATAAATACAGAGATAAAATTGTTGTTTCAATTCACTTTCTAATTTTTAAATAAAGAGGTGAGCTATACAAGACCAGTTTATTTCTTTACTTATAAGTAGTCGTTATTCTAGATGTTGAACTGGTAGAAAAGTGTCACAAACTTTCTGTTCATCACAACTTATTAAAGGACATAAAACCTCACAATACTAGTAAAATATAACTAAAAATCATTTTTTCAAGTTAATGTGTGTCTTGACCTTCACCTTTGATCCTCCGACATGTTCTGTGACTAAGTATGTCTGTGACTCTGTGAGTGTGTGCGTCTCTGTGTGTTTGTGTCTTTGAATGTGTGTTTTTTGTGTGTGTGCGTGTAAGTAAGTAAGTAAGTTATTTTTATTTGTATAGCGTGTGTGTCTGTGACTGTGTGGGTGTGTTTGTGTCTTTGACTGTGTGTGTTTGTGTGAGTCAGTGTCTCTTTGTGTGAGTTTGAGTGTGTCATGGACTGTGTGTCAGTGGGTTTTTGTGTGTGTGTGTGAATTTGTGTGTTTTTAATCCATCCATCCATCCATCCATCCATGTTATTGACTAAGTTTGTGTGTGTGTGTCCGTTAGTGTGGAAATGTGTTTGTGTGTGTGTGTGTGTTTTAGCCTGTAATCATGTTTGTGTTAGTCTGTCTGCTTGTGTGTGTGACAAAGTTTTTTCTGTGAGTTTGGGTGTGTGTCTGTGAACGTGAGTTTCTGTCATTGTGATTTTGTGTGTTTGTGTCAGTGTGTGTGTGTGTCTCAGTGTAGCAGCTCTTACTTGTTGTCTTGTGTTCTGTGAGGTCATGTGACTCCTCAACACTGGTCGTCATCAAAGATGGAGGATCATGATGTTGTTGTGTTACTGAAGTGTCCAGTTGTTGCAGCGACACACTTTCAGTCTCTTCACATCTTCTCTCCTGCTGTTGCTGCTCTTTCTCTCCCTCTGTTGATCCAGACTCTCTGTCCTGAACTTCCTTTCTGGCTCCTTCAGAGTCCAGACCAGAGTCTTGGTGTTCCTCAGCCAGAGGACCATCAGGGAGGTGGACTCTGTCGGGCAGGTTAGTTCTTTGAGACCCTGAAAGTCCAGACGGTGAGAACAACATCAACATCTGAGCTGGTGTGTGTGACTTTTCTCCTATAATACTTGAGTGTAGCAGCTCTCACCTGTGTGATTGTGCTCTGTGAGGTCACATGATCCCTCCTCCGTCTCCTCAGGTCTTCTCTCCTGCTGTTGGTCGTCACTAGCATGACTTCCTCCCTCCTTTCTCTCTCCATCTGATGTTTCCTCAGCTGGGACTCTCTCCTCTCTGGCTCCTTCAGAGTCTACACCAGGTTCTGCTGGTGAGGGAGTGTGAGTGGAGGTGTTGGTCAGAGACAACTTTGATCCTCCGTCCTCGTCTGTCTTCAGCTGCACGTCTGGAAACACAACATACTGACACGTGTTCACATGTTCTTTGTCTTAGACACTGAAACACTTGAACACTGAAGCTTCCAGTGTGTGTGACTGTGTGAGTCTGTGTGTGTAAGTTTCTGTGACTGTGTTTGTCTTTGCGTGCGTTCGTATATGTGTGACTTTTAGTGTGTCTGTGAGTCTCTGGCTGTGGGTTTTTGTCAGTCGGTGTGTGTGAGAGAATGTGTGTGTGTGTGTGTGTGTGTGTGTGTATGTGTGTGTATGAGACACTTCTCTCCTATGATACTGACACTTGAGTGTAGCAGCTCTCACCTGGTCTTCTCTCCTGCTGTTGGTCGTCACTAGCATGACTTCCTCCCTCCTTTCTCTCTCCATCTGATGTTTCCTCAGCTGAGACTCTCTCCTCTCTGGCTCCTTCAGAGTCCACACCAGATACACTTTTATTCTCTGGTGGGTTAAGTAGAAACATGTCATGTTTTTAATCCTCTTGTCAATAAATACAGAGATAAAATTGTTATTTCAATTCAATTTCTAATGTTTAATTAAAGAGGTGAGCTGTACAAGACTAGTTTATTTCTATACTTATAACTGGTAGAAAAGTCTCGCAAACTTTCTGTTCATCACAACTTATTAAAGGACATAAAACATCACAATACTAGTAAAATATGTCTTCTCTCTCACATGTTGAAAACTTACCACCTGAAGTTTCTCTTTCTTGTCCCGGATGCACTGGTTGAGACGAGTGTGTGGAATCGTGATTTATTCCGACAGAAGCCCATTTAGCTCCGGAAACAACGACCGTAGCAGCGATGACGTCAGAATCAGTCGTTGCTGGAGCTTCTGTTAACACTTTGACTGAGGAAGACAAACCTACTCTGTCAGTCTTCGTCTTATGTACCGACATAATTACAGTTTCAGAAGTGGAAACAGACTTACATGGACCACCATCATAGACTTTGTAACCTTCAAATCGATAAGGGTGCTGTCCAAATGCACCAGGTGCTGATGGAGTCGGACTGCCCCCCTGGACCTGACACTGGGTCTGGTGGGGGGTCGGGTTCGGCTGATTCATCTGACCTTGGCGAGGGCCGTCCCGTCTTCGGGTATTCTTTCTGGATCGTCGCTCGTTACGTCCCTTATGTTCACGCCGATCCTGGAAATGTGAGCGTCTGGCCGACGTAGAAGGTGGTGATGCTTCCTCACGGAGAGGGCTGCGGTTTCGACTCCGGTTATGAGAAACCCCCGGCGACACTGCTCGTATATGACCGACATTAATGGAAAGAGCTGTGACTCTGTGTGTGTGAGAGTGTGTGTGTGTGTGTGTTTGTGTCTTTTAGTGTGTGTGTGTGGGGGGGAGGGGGGGGGGGTTTGTATAGACACGTGTTGTTTTTAATCCTCTCATCAATAAATACAAAGATAAAATTGTTGTTTCAATTCACTTTCTAGTGTTCACCTTTGATCCTCATTTCTCGTCTGTGACTAAGTATGTCTGTGACTGTGTGTGTGTGATTGTTTGCGTCTCTGTTTTTGTGTATTTTACTGTGTGCATTAGTGTGAGTCAGTGTCTCTTCGTGTCAGTTTGAGTGTGTCATGGACTGTGTGTCAGTGGGTTTTTGTTTGTGTGCGAATATGTATGTTTTCCATCCATCCATCCATCCAACCATCCATCTATCAATCTATGTTGTTAGTCTGTCAGCTTGTGTGAGTGACGTTTTTTTAATGTTTTTCTGTGAGTATGGATGTGTGTGTGTCTGTGAACGTGAATTTTTGTCATTGTGATTTTGTGTGTTTGTGTCTGTGAGTATGTGTGTCTCAGTGTAGCAGCTCTTACTTGTTGTCTTGTGTCCTGTGAGGTCATGTGACTCCTCAACACTGGTCGTCATCAAAGATGGAGGATCTTGATGTTGTTGTGTTACTGAAGTGTCCAGTTGTTGCAGCGACACACTTTCAGTCTCTTCACATCTTCTCTCCTGCTGTTGCTGCTCTTTCTCTCCCTCTGTTGATCCAGACTCTCTGTCCTGAACTTCCTCTCTGGCTCCTTCAGAGTCCAGACGAGAGTCTTGGTGTTCCTCAGCCAGAGGATCATCAGGGAGGTGGACTCTGTCGGGCAGGTTAGTTCTTTGAGACCCTGAAAGTCCAGATGGTGAGAAGAACATGAACATCTGAGCTGGTTCTTCATGAAGCTTCTTCTTCACGGACACGACTCGTGGTTTAGATTCTGGCAGGAAGGAAGAGTCAAAGCTCTGCTCAGACTCTCGTCTTCCACCTGGAGATGATCTGAACAAACACGAGTAAAACTTGTGACAGCTTCACTCTGATTTAATGTGTTGTTTTTTTTATACCCAGAGCCCACTAGAGGGCACTCTTTTCTAAATAACATGTCTGAACGAAAGAATGAAACCTCAGATCATTTTAATCAACTGTGTATATTTTGTGGGAGGAAACCAGAGTGTCTGAAAGACATACATGCTCTCATACACCTGTAATCAAACCTGCAACCTGTTGTGACTGTGTGTTGTTATCATGTTGTGGTGAAGATGAAATGTAATTGTACATACAGACCAAAGCAATAACACACATGTCAATCAATCACAAAGTGTCAATAGTCAGAACATTTACATTAGAAAATTATCTTAAGCCCCGCCCACTGAAAACACTCAGTTCTTCCCAATGATTAAATCTTGTTTACCAAAACCACACCCACTCTGCTGTGATTGGTCAAGCATCAGGGTGTGTCAACACGCATCATAAATCCAAGAAGTCTCCACCTCCAAAGGACTCATTGTATGAAAAAAAGGCGTGATTACAACTGGCTGGAGGAGGAGCGAAGCCATTATTACGTCATAATGGACTACGCTCTTGTAACCTCTCATTCGCCCAGATTTCCGATGGGGGAGAACTTTATAAAGTAATAACTTCAAAACCGTGAGTCGTTACAGACTTTGTCTTGTTAGTGCTCCTGTGTGGGTTAACTAGACAACTTATTTCTAGACCAGAGAGAATCTTTAACTATCTTAATGTGAACAACACATCAGTTTAGCGACCATCGCTTCTCCTCGTCAGACAATTGATGAACGTCAGGATTCGTCTTAGTGGAGAAAAATCAAAGAAACACAAGATCCTTTCTTGTGTAGAAGGTTCTTGTACAAGTCTAACTAGTCTACGTTACAAACAGGAAGTCACACATACCTTGTTTTGTCGCCTGTTTTTCCACATCGAATTTTCCTTTTGATATAAAAATTGCTGAAAAGACAAATGAAACAGATTTTTTATTCTCTGGCAGGTTATATAGACACGTGTTATGTTTTTAATACTCTCGTCAATAAATACAGAGATAAAATTGTTGTTTCAATTCACTTTCTAATTTTTAAATAAAGAGGTGAGCTATACAAGACCAGTTTATTTCTTTACTTATAAGTAGTCGTTATTCTAGATGTTGAACTGGTAGAAAAGTGTCACAAACTTTCTGTTCATCACAACTTATTAAAGGACATAAAACCTCACAATACTAGTAAAATATAACTAAAAATCATTTTTTCAAGTTAATGTGTGTCTTGACCTTCACCTTTGATCCTCCGACATGTTCTGTGACTAAGTATGTCTGTGACTCTGTGAGTGTGTGCGTCTCTGTGTGTTTGTGTCTTTGAATGTGTGTTTTTTGTGTGTGTGCGTGTAAGTAAGTAAGTAAGTTATTTTTATTTGTATAGCGTGTGTGTCTGTGACTGTGTGGGTGTGTTTGTGTCTTTGACTGTGTGTGTTTGTGTGAGTCAGTGTCTCTTTGTGTGAGTTTGAGTGTGTCATGGACTGTGTGTCAGTGGGTTTTTGTGTGTGTGTGTGAATTTGTGTGTTTTTAATCCATCCATCCATCCATCCATCCATGTTATTGACTAAGTTTGTGTGTGTGTGTCCGTTAGTGTGGAAATGTGTTTGTGTGTGTGTGTGTGTTTTAGCCTGTAATCATGTTTGTGTTAGTCTGTCTGCTTGTGTGTGTGACAAAGTTTTTTCTGTGAGTTTGGGTGTGTGTCTGTGAACGTGAGTTTCTGTCATTGTGATTTTGTGTGTTTGTGTCAGTGTGTGTGTGTGTCTCAGTGTAGCAGCTCTTACTTGTTGTCTTGTGTTCTGTGAGGTCATGTGACTCCTCAACACTGGTCGTCATCAAAGATGGAGGATCATGATGTTGTTGTGTTACTGAAGTGTCCAGTTGTTGCAGCGACACACTTTCAGTCTCTTCACATCTTCTCTCCTGCTGTTGCTGCTCTTTCTCTCCCTCTGTTGATCCAGACTCTCTGTCCTGAACTTCCTTTCTGGCTCCTTCAGAGTCCAGACCAGAGTCTTGGTGTTCCTCAGCCAGAGGACCATCAGGGAGGTGGACTCTGTCGGGCAGGTTAGTTCTTTGAGACCCTGAAAGTCCAGACGGTGAGAACAACATCAACATCTGAGCTGGTGTGTGTGACTTTTCTCCTATAATACTTGAGTGTAGCAGCTCTCACCTGTGTGATTGTGCTCTGTGAGGTCACATGATCCCTCCTCCGTCTCCTCAGGTCTTCTCTCCTGCTGTTGGTCGTCACTAGCATGACTTCCTCCCTCCTTTCTCTCTCCATCTGATGTTTCCTCAGCTGGGACTCTCTCCTCTCTGGCTCCTTCAGAGTCTACACCAGGTTCTGCTGGTGAGGGAGTGTGAGTGGAGGTGTTGGTCAGAGACAACTTTGATCCTCCGTCCTCGTCTGTCTTCAGCTGCACGTCTGGAAACACAACATACTGACACGTGTTCACATGTTCTTTGTCTTAGACACTGAAACACTTGAACACTGAAGCTTCCAGTGTGTGTGACTGTGTGAGTCTGTGTGTGTAAGTTTCTGTGACTGTGTTTGTCTTTGCGTGCGTTCGTATATGTGTGACTTTTAGTGTGTCTGTGAGTCTCTGGCTGTGGGTTTTTGTCAGTCGGTGTGTGTGAGAGAATGTGTGTGTGTGTGTGTGTGTGTGTGTGTATGTGTGTGTATGAGACACTTCTCTCCTATGATACTGACACTTGAGTGTAGCAGCTCTCACCTGGTCTTCTCTCCTGCTGTTGGTCGTCACTAGCATGACTTCCTCCCTCCTTTCTCTCTCCATCTGATGTTTCCTCAGCTGAGACTCTCTCCTCTCTGGCTCCTTCAGAGTCCACACCAGATACACTTTTATTCTCTGGTGGGTTAAGTAGAAACATGTCATGTTTTTAATCCTCTTGTCAATAAATACAGAGATAAAATTGTTATTTCAATTCAATTTCTAATGTTTAATTAAAGAGGTGAGCTGTACAAGACTAGTTTATTTCTATACTTATAACTGGTAGAAAAGTCTCGCAAACTTTCTGTTCATCACAACTTATTAAAGGACATAAAACATCACAATACTAGTAAAATATGTCTTCTCTCTCACATGTTGAAAACTTACCACCTGAAGTTTCTCTTTCTTGTCCCGGATGCACTGGTTGAGACGAGTGTGTGGAATCGTGATTTATTCCGACAGAAGCCCATTTAGCTCCGGAAACAACGACCGTAGCAGCGATGACGTCAGAATCAGTCGTTGCTGGAGCTTCTGTTAACACTTTGACTGAGGAAGACAAACCTACTCTGTCAGTCTTCGTCTTATGTACCGACATAATTACAGTTTCAGAAGTGGAAACAGACTTACATGGACCACCATCATAGACTTTGTAACCTTCAAATCGATAAGGGTGCTGTCCAAATGCACCAGGTGCTGATGGAGTCGGACTGCCCCCCTGGACCTGACACTGGGTCTGGTGGGGGGTCGGGTTCGGCTGATTCATCTGACCTTGGCGAGGGCCGTCCCGTCTTCGGGTATTCTTTCTGGATCGTCGCTCGTTACGTCCCTTATGTTCACGCCGATCCTGGAAATGTGAGCGTCTGGCCGACGTAGAAGGTGGTGATGCTTCCTCACGGAGAGGGCTGCGGTTTCGACTCCGGTTATGAGAAACCCCCGGCGACACTGCTCGTATATGACCGACATTAATGGAAAGAGCTGTGACTCTGTGTGTGTGAGAATGTGCGTCTCTGTGTGTTTGTGTCTTTTAGTGTGTGTGTTTGTGGGGGGGGGGGGGGGGGGGTTTGTATAGACACGTCTTGTTTTTAATCCTCTCATCAATAAATACAAAGATAAAATTGTTGTTTCAATTCACTTTCTAGTGTTCACCTTTGATCCTCCTTTCTCGTCTGTGACTAAGAATGTCTGTGACTGTGTGTGGGCTTGTGTTCTGTGAGGTCATGTGACTCCTCAACGCTGGTCGTCATCAAAGATGGAGGATCATGATGTTGTTGTGTTACTGAAGTGTCCAGTTGTTGCAGCGACACACTTTCAGTCTCTTCACATCTTCTCTCCTGCTGTTGCTGCTCTTTCTCTCCCTCTGTTGATCCAGACTCTCTGTCCTGAACTTCTCTCCTATGATACTGACACTTGAGTGTAGCAGCTCTCACCTGGTCTTCTCTCCTGCTGTTGGTCGTCACTAGCATGACTTCCTCCCTCCTTTCTCTCTCCATCTGATGTTTCCTCAGCTGGGACTCTCTCCTCTCTGGCTCCTTCAGAGTCCACACCAGATAAACTTTTATTCTCTGGCAGGTTATAAAGAAACGTGTTGTCTTTAATCCTCTTGTCAATAAATACAGAGATAAAATAGTTGTTTCAATTCACTTATTTGTTCAGGCTTTTCCTTGATTTTCTGAAACTCCTGTGTTGTTCTCAGTATTATCTTGAACTTTAAAGTATATACTTGATTGAGTATTTTGATTGTTTAAGCGCTTTGTGACCCTGGTCTGGAAAAGGGCTATACAAATACAAATTACTTACTTACTCACTTACTTTCTAATGTTTGGAAATGTGTTTGTGTGTCTGTGTGTGTTTTAGCCTGTTATCATGTTTGTGTTAGTCTGTCAGCCTGTGTGTGTAACAAAGTTTTATGTTTGGGTGTGTGTCTGTGAACATGAGTTTCTATTAGTGTGATTTTGTGTGTATGTGTCTCTGAGTATGTGTGTCTCAGTGTAGCAGCTCTTACTTGTTGTCTTGTGTTCTGTGAGGTCATGTGACTCCTCAACACTGGTCGTCATCAAAGATGGAGGATCATGATGTTGTTGTGTTACTGAAGTGTCCAGTTGTTGCAGCGACACACTTTCAGTCTCTTCACATCTTCTCTCCTGCTGTTGCTGCTCTTTCTCTCCCTCTGTTGATCCAGACTCTCTGTCCTGAACTTCCTTTCTGGCTCCTTCAGAGTCCAGACCAGAGTCTTGGTGTTCCTCAGCCAGAGGATCATCAGGGAGGTGGACTCTGTCGTTCAGGTAAATTCTTTTAGGCTCTGAAAGTCCAGACGGTGAGAACAACATCAACATCTGTCACTGTGGGTCAGTGGTATTTTGTGTGTGTTGAAATCAATGTGTGTTTCCCTATGAGCATGTATGTGACTAGGTTTTTGCGTGTAAGTCTGTGTATGTGTGTGACTGTGTGCGTCTATGAATGTGTGACTGTGGCTTTTTTTTGTGAATGGAATCATGTTTGTGTGTTTGTCTGTGTTAGTCAGGGAGCTTGTGTGTGTGACAATTTTTTTTTACGTGTGAAAGTATGTGTGAGTTCATTCATGTGTGACTCTGAGTTTGTGTGACTATGTGTAAGTATTGTTGTGTGTGTGTGTGGGGGGGGGGGGGACCCTGAAAGTCCAGACGGTGAGAACAACATGAACATCTGAGCTGGTTCTTCATGAAGCTTCTTCTTCACAGACACGACTCTTCAGAGTTAGTCTCGTGGTTTGTGAGAAGAAGATCAAGTTTCTGGGAAGGAAGAGTCAAAGCTCTGCTCAGACTCTCGTCTTCCACCTGGAGATGATCTGAACAAACACGACAGTAAAACAGCTTCACTCGTTTATATCTTCCAGGGTTTTGTGTTGATAAAGTGAGAAGTTTTTATCTTATTTAGCATCTTTGTGTCTTTATTCCCAGAGCCCACTAGAGGGCACTCTTTTCTAAATAACATGTCTGAACGACTGAATGAAACTTTAAATCATTTTAATCAACTTAGTATATTTTGTGGGAGGAAACCAGAGTGTTTGAAAGACATACATGCTCTCATACACCTGTAATCAAACCTGCAACCTGTTGTGACTGTGTGTTATCATGTTGTGGTGAAGATGAAATATAAATAAGGCAGCACACACACCTTCATCTTTCTCCTGGACAGAGTTGACATGTGTCTCCATCAGAACATCTTCTTCACCTTCCTCACAAGAACCTTTGACTGAAATAAATAAATGTGGATTAAACCTTTTAATTGGATTATTATCATTTTTCTGACATACATTACATTCATATACTCTGTGGCTGACATGTGTGGGTTTTTATTTATTATTTGATTTTTTTCAATGCACAAAAATCAGTATTTACTTTTCAATAAGCAGTTCAATTTAAAAAAAAAACATTTTTTATATTCATGTAATTTTCTACTTTATGAACCTCTCGTTCGCCCAGATTTCAGACGGGGGATAACTTTATAAAGTAATAACTTCAAAACAGTGAGTCGTAACAGACTTTGTCTTGTTAGACTCCTGTGTGGGTTAACTAGACAACTTATTTCTAGACCAGAGAGAATCTTGAGCTATTTTAATCTAACGTGAACAACACGTTAGTTTAGCGACCATCGCTTTTCATTTTAAATAAACTGAAAACTGAAACTGAATCGATAAACAGCAAGATTTGTCTTGGTGGAGAAAAAAACAAGAAACACAAGATCAACGATCAAAGACCTTCTTTGTGTAGAAGGTTCTTGTCAAGTCTAACTAGTCTGCAGTAAAAACAGGAAGTCACACATACCTTGTTTTGTCGCATGTTTTTCCACATCAAATTCTCCTTTCATTTTAAAAAATGCTGAAAAGACAAATGAAACAGACTCAGAACATTTATTCTCTGGCAGGTTATATAGACACGTGTTATATTTTTAATACTCTCGTCAATAAATAAAGAGATACAATTGTTGGTTCAATTCACTTTCTAAAGTTTAAATAAAGAGGTGAGCTATACAAGACTAGTTTATTTCTTTACTTATAAGTAGTCGTTATTCTAGATGTTGAACTTGCAGAAAAGTGTCACAAACTGTCTGTTCATTACAACTTATTAAAGGACATAAAACATCACAATACTAGTTTTTCCCAGTTTCCTAGTTTGTCTTGACCTTCACCTTTAAGTTTCTTCCGGGACAGGAAGCCCACGATAAGAAGCAGAAGGATGAGCAACAGGACGACGACGATCGGGGCGATGGACGCACGCACTTGTTTTTCTGGAAAAGATTCTTTAAACAACATCTTGATTTCAGTGATATTTAGTCCAACACACTGACCTGGGAAACACTTGTTTGCTGTGAAAACAGCTTGATCCTGGTTCAGGGGGGACCTCACGTGGCAGGTGTGCACGCTCTCGTCATGCTCGTCCTGCAGCTGAATCATCAGGTTGGAGCCCAGATGTTTGGTTCCGTTGGAGCTCCACTCAAAGTTGAGGAACTGAGGGCGACTGAAGTCTGCTGTGCAGACCAGCTTTGCCAGGAGTTCACCCTGAAGCTCACAGTGAACGTTTGTGTTGAACACTTTGTCTGGACGACACACAAACACACAGAGAAGACGACATCAGCACTATTAGCACTGAAGGTGACATGATGGATCATGGTGTTTGCAGATGATATAGTGATTTGTAGTAAGAATTGATACAGAAATAGATAGAAATGATTGTCAAAGATAAACTTTATGTAGAAAGTGCAAACACAAAATAAGTTAAGCTAACATACATGTATTTATTGCAGAAAAATTATGGTATAAGTATATCAGTGCCATCACATATTGAACAGTTCAATGAATGTATTGCTTTTTTAACACTGATTTGTTTTTTATTTATTGAATCATTTCCATATTTAAACATTTAATTTGCTTTTAATTGTATTAAAAATATTTAATTGGTGTGAATTTAAAAGTTAAAAGTGAGTGGCTCAGTGCTCGATTGGATTAGTCTGATAAAATGGCTCTATTACAACATATCAGTATTGAATTTACAAATAAAAACAAAATTAATTTAAAACAATTATTTTTAAATAAATTGGATTAAAACATCAAAATCTACGTATAATTGTTTTTAAATCAAAATTTAAATCAATTATTCAGCCTTTTAGGACAAATTATAACATTATATTGTTCAATAAAAAATTATAAATTTTAATACATAAATTGTTAAATTACATTATTTAAGAAAACAATGAATTATAAAGTGCGTCAAAACAAAATTTTATTAAAAAAAATATAATTTAATATTTTAAACGTCTAAAATCAACCAGTCAATATTCTGATGGCACTGATATACTTCATGAGTTCAGGGAGAGGGACTGAGACTAAGAGGGTGTCGTAAACCAATGTAGTAACAAAGTGAGTCTGAAAGTTAGTTAGAGTTAGAAGACTAGTTGTTTAATGTTGTTTGATACAAAATCATCATAAAGTTCAGATAAGGAACAGAAAAATTAAATTAAAATTCCATGAGTAAATGTTTGTTATTGTAAACAGACGTAAGAGTAACTAACCTATAACCTCCCGATGATACAGTATATTTTCAATCTGGTTCTTCTTATTTAGGAACCAAACCTCCAACTCATATTCCCCGCTGTCCTCGAACTGTGCGTCTCTGATCCAGAGCTCTGCAGAAATCCAGTCCAGCTGGACTCTGTCCTTGTACGAGCCGTATTCTTGTTGCTCTCTGCCGTTGAACGTGACAATTACTCTGCCGTTGAGCTTCCAGAATATCTTCTCTAGACGACCAAAGGCAGGCGGCTTGATGTGGATCTCCTGACCCTTCAGGATATATTGGATCTCCTCTGCTGCCGCTGAGAACAAGTGGAGGAGAAACAGACTGAGCTGTGTCTTCAGATAATTATAACTATTATATTATTAATCTATAAACTAGTGATGGTCTGATGGAGCTTCAATAAGCAGAGTTTTAGTCTGGCTGATTATTTATCGTCATGTTGATATCATGAACACACACTTCAACACAACTGATGAAAGAGTAGAAACCACTCATGAAGGTCTGACGACCACAGGAAACAAGAGAGAGAATGAAAGTAAAATTCCAAAGACAGGAATCAAATATGTTACCTCGTCTTTGCTAGCTTAACTAAAATGAACTCTTATGCATGGTGTCCACTGAAACAAAACAAACATTTTATTTAGAAGTATTATGTATGATCTATGACAGTATTCTGTGTGAGATCTTAAAATGCTGTATTGTGTTTTATATCTTTAACTGGAAGATACTTTTTTCTTTAGATAGATATATCGAACTTCATTGATCCCTCAGGAGGTCTCCTTCGGGAACTTGCTTTTCCAAATAGCAATACACAGACGATAATTAATAAAAATAAAAATAAGAAGGAAAGTACAAGATGAAACAATCGAAGTCTAAAGATAAAGTACATAGATCAAAGACAAAGGATACAAAGATTAACATGGAATAGAATGTCATGATACTTTCACTCCACTCCTGCCCCCAAACTCAGAATTGTACAATTTAATAGCCAGAGGAATGAATGAGTCCCTGAGGCTAATAGTGTTGCATCATGGGAAGGAGCATTCATGCACTCCATCTGCTTCTCTGCTCACTGATGACAGTGTTCAGAGGATGATTGTCATCCATGATAGTCAGTAGTTTGTTCAGTGATCTCCTCTCAGCAACTGTCACCAGTGAGTCCAGCTTCAACCACAGAGCCAGCCCTCCTGATCAACCTGTCCATTCTTCTTCTTTCATAGCTGGGTCTGTCCACACAGATGAGGGACAGACCCCGATCACTCTCTTTCATTGCCTGTTAAGGTAAATATGACTCTGGGACTGCGTATAGAAAATGTAAATGCTGAATCACCAGAGACAAACTGGATCTGCTGAGCCGCCGGACTTTTCGACTCGGACCCCACCCTAAGAGTCATGTGACCACCAAAACTCCTGTTCGACCTCAGACTTAAGTTCCTATTGATGTGACCTGAGTTGATGCAGATGAAGATGAAGATGAAGATAATGATGATGATGATGATGATGATGATGATGATGAAGATGAAGATGAAGAGGATGAGGATGATGATCGAGATCGGCTCAATCAACTGTGCTTACTTTCAGGGTTTGACCGCTGATGAGGTAAGTGAAAATAGAGCGGACATGTCTATGTTGACCGGAGGTTGTTCCTTCCCCCGTTGTGAAGAAAGACCGGCACCGTGGATGTGTTATGTTTTACGCACGGGTTTTCTCACCTTTCCGAGATGAGACAAGGGTGAGTTGATGCAGTACCGATGCTCAAGCATCTGTTAGCTAATGGCTAATCAGCTCCGTGGAAATTCTCCGGCACATTCATCCACATATCTTTGCTTTTCCTCAGCTCTTGTGACACTAAGGAGTGCTCGGGGAGGTGAGGAGGCTTCCGGGGGGAAGAGGCTACTGCGCTTGTCTGAGCTTCTCTAAGCGTGGTCACGCGTTTCTCCCACAGAGCTGAGTTACATGTACGAGAGTGAGGGTTTTAGTGACTCCAGCTCGGGTACATGCTCTGTTGGTTCAAGAGATGGAGATGCGGCTCGTATGATGCTCTTTCCTCATTATCCCAGGACATTCAATGTGGGCAGGCCGAAGTTCATCAGAGCTTTGGTTCTGACAGAGTATTATTCGGCCTGGAGTCGCCTGGTTTTACTTCATTTCAGATGGCAGAGGGAAGTAATCAGGCAAGGCTTTGTGCTCTAGTTTGCCCGTCAGGCCCCACGGTTCTCCAGAAACAAGGTCTCTACTCTGCTAAAAAAGGTGATAGAGCCTGTTCCAGCACATTCCAAACCACGATGTGGCAGCCTCAGTGGCTCTTCTGCAGGGTGTTCCAGCAGAAGACATCTGCTCAGCTGCTTCTTGGGCGTCCACCTCAACCTTTGCTAATCTCCTTCAGATGGCGACAAGATCAGAAGCTCGTCAAGTAGCTTGGGAGGAAGTGCAGTGGATATTCCCCACCTCTGATAGGAAGTGGGCTGCACCCAAGCTGAGTGGCCAATTTTCTCAGAGACGATGGACGCACGCACTTGTTTTTCTGGAAAAGATTCTTTAAAACAACATCTTGATTTCAGTGATATTTAGTCCAACACACTGACCTGGGAAACACTTGTTTGCTGTGAAAACAGCTTGATCCTGGTTCAGGGGGGACCTCACGTGGCAGGTGTGCACGCTCTCGTCATGCTCGTCCTGCAGCTGAATCATCAGGTTGGAGCCCAGATGTTTGGTTCCGTTGGAGCTCCACTCAAAGTTGAGGAACTGAGGGCGACTGAAGTCTGCTGTGCAGACCAGCTTTGCCAGGAGTTCACCCTGAAGCTCACAGTGAACGTTTGTGTTGGACACTTTGTCTGGACGACACACAAACACACAGAGAAGATGACATCAGCACTATTATCACTGAAGGTGACATGATGGATCTTGGTGTTTGCAGATGATATAGTGATTTGTAGTAAGAATTGATACAGAAATAGATAGAAATGATTGTCAAAGATAAACTTTATGTAGAAAGTGCAAACACAAAATAAGTTAAGCTAACATACATGTATTTATTGCAGAAAAATTATGGTATAAGTATATCAGTGCCATCACATATTGAACAGTTCAATGAATGTATTGCTTTTTTAACACTGATTTGTTTTTTATTTATTGAATCATTTCCATATTTAAACATTTAATTTGCTTTTAATTTTATCAAAATATTTAATTGGTGTGAATTGAAAAGTTAAAAGCGAGTGGCTCAGTGCTCGATTGGATTAGTCTGATAAAATGGCTCTATTACAACATATCAGTATTGAATTTACAAATAAAAACAAAATTAATTTAAAACAATTATTTTTAAATAAATTGGATTAAAACATCAAAATCTACGTATAATTGTTTTTAAATCAAAATTCAAATCAATTATCCAGCCTTTTAGGACAAATTATAACATTATATTGTTCAATAAAAAAAAAAAAAAATTTAATACATAAATTGTTAAATTACATTATTTAAGAAAACAATGAATTATAAAGTGCGTCAAAACAAAATTTTATTGAAAAAAATATAATTTAATATTTTAAACGTCTAAAATCAACCAGTCAATATTCTGATGGCACTGATATACTTCATGAGTTCAGGGAGAGGGACTGAGACTAAGAGGGTGTCGTAAACCAATGTAGTAACAAAGTGAGTCTGAAAGTTAGTTAGAGTTAGAAGACTAGTTGTTTAATGTTGTTTGATACAAAATCATCATAAAGTTCAGATAAGGAACAGAAAAATTAAATTAAAATTCCATGAGTAAATGTTTGTTATTGTAAACAGACGTAAGAGTAACTAACCTATAACCTCCCGATGATACAGTATATTTTCAATGTGGTTCTTCTTATTTAGGATCCAAGCCTCCAACTCATATTCCCCGCTGTCCTCGAACTGTGCGTCTCTGATCCGGAGCTCTGCAGAAATCCAGTCCAGCTGGACTCTGTCCTTGTACGAGTCGTATTCTTGTTGCTCTCTGCCGTTGAACGTGACAATTACTCTGCCGTTGAGCATCCAGAATATCTTCTCTAGACGACCAAAGGCAGGCGGCTTGATGTGGATCTCCTGACCCTTCAGGATATATTGGATCTCCTCTGCTGCCGCTGAGAACAAGTGGAGGAGAAACAGACTGAGCTGTGTCTTCAGATAATTATAACTATTATATTATTAATCTATAAACTAGTGATGGTCTGATGGAGCTTCAATAAGCAGAGTTTTAGTCTGGCTGATTATTTATCGTCATGTTGATCTCATGAACACACACTTCAACACAACTGATGAAAGAGTAGAAACCACTCATGAAGGTCTGACGACCACAGGAAACAAGAGAGAGAATGAAAGTAAAATTCCAAAGACAGGAATCAAATAAGTTACCTCGTCTTTGCTAGCTTAACTAAAATGAACTCTTATGCATGGTGTCCACTGAAACAAAACGAACATTTTATTTAGAAGTATTATGTATGATCTATGACAGTATTCTGTGTGAGATCTTAAAATGCTGTATTGTGTTTTATATCTTTAACTGGAAGATACTTTTTTCTTTAGATAGATATATCGAACTTCATTGATCCCTCAGGAGGTCTCCTTCGGGAACTTGTTTTTCCAAATAGCAATACACAGACGATAATTAATAAAAATAAAAATAAGAAGGAAAGTACAAGATGAAACAATCGAAGTCTAAAGATAAAGTACATAGATCAAAGACAAAGGATACAAAGATTAACATGGAATAGAATGTCATGATACTTTCACTCCACTCCTGCCCCCAAACTCAGAATTGTACAATTTAATAGCCAGAGGAATGAATGAGTCCCTGAGGCTAATAGTGTTGCATCATGGGAAGGAGCATTCATGCACTCCATCTGCTTCTCTGCTCACTGATGACAGTGTTCAGAGGATGATTGTCATCCATGATAGTCAGTAGTTTGTTCAGTGATCTCCTCTCAGCAACTGTCACCAGTGAGTCCAGCTTCAACCACAGAGCCAGCCCTCCTGATCAACCTGTCCATTCTTCTTCTTTCATAGCTGGGTCTGTCCACACAGATGAGGGACAGACCCCGATCACTCTCTTTCATTGCCTGTTAAGGTAAATATGACTCTGGGACTGCGTATAGAAAATGTAAATGCTGAATCACCAGAGACAAACTGGATCTGCTGAGCCGCCGGACTTTTCGACTCGGACCCCACCCTAAGAGTCATGTGACCACCAAAACTCCTGTTCGACCTCAGACTTAAGTTCCTATTGATGTGACCTGAGTTGATGCAGATGAAGATGAAGATGAAGATAATAATGATGATGATGATGATGATGATGAAGATGAAGATGAAGAGGATGAGGATGATGATCGAGATCGGCTCAATCAACTGTGCTTACTTTCAGGGTTTGACCGCTGATGAGGTAAGTGAAAATAGAGCGGACATGTCTATGTTGACCGGAGGTTGTTCCTTCCCCCGTTGTGAAGAAAGACCGGCACCGTGGATGTGTTATGTTTTACGCACGGGTTTTCTCACCTTTCCGAGATGAGACAAGGGTGAGTTGATGCAGTACCGATGCTCAAGCATCTGTTAGCTAATGGCTAATCAGCTCCGTGGAAATTCTCCGGCACATTCATCCACATATCTTTGCTTTTCCTCAGCTCTTGTGACACTAAGGAGTGCTCGGGGAGGTGAGGAGGCTTCCGGGGGGAAGAGGCTACTGCGCTTGTCTGAGCTTCTCTAAGCGTGGTCACGCGTTTCTCCCACAGAGCTGAGTTACATGTACGAGAGTGAGGGTTTTAGTGACTCCAGCTCGGGTACATGCTCTGTTGGTTCAAGAGATGGAGATGCGGCTCGTATGATGCTCTTTCCTCATTATCCCAGGACATTCAATGTGGGCAGGCCGAAGTTCATCAGAGCTTTGGTTCTGACAGAGTATTATTCGGCCTGGAGTCGCCTGGTTTTACTTCATTTCAGATGGCAGAGGGAAGTAATCAGGCAAGGCTTTGTGCTCTAGTTTGCCCGTCAGGCCCCACGGTTCTCCAGAAACAAGGTCTCTACTCTGCTAAAAAAGGTGATAGAGCCTGTTCCAGCACATTCCAAACCACGATGTGGCAGCCTCAGTGGCTCTTCTGCAGGGTGTTCCAGCAGAAGACATCTGCTCAGCTGCTTCTTGGGCGTCCACCTCAACCTTTGCTAATCTCCTTCAGATGGCGACAAGATCAGAAGCTCGTCAAGTAGCTTGGGAGGAAGTGCAGTGGATATTCCCCACCTCTGATAGGAAGTGGGCTGCACCCAAGCTGAGTGGCCAATTTTCTCAGAGACGAGGCAGGGCATCGAGGATTAACCATCAACTGTAGAACCTTAAGTTACAAAACCAATACCTCAGGGGATTTTTTCTTTAAGATCTGTCACCAAATATGTTGTCCCGGCTGACAGGGATCAACAATGTTTTTTTTTATTTCGGCTTCTAACATGTGACATTTACTCACAGCTTAATGTGTTTTTCATTTAACCAGTACTTCCCTTGTTCATTGTCTTCAATGTTAACTGAGCACGACATGATCAGGTTTAATGATTTAAGGCAATTATGTTTTATCAGGATAAACTTTGATTCAGCTCATGGTCATAAACTGTTAGTGTGAGCAAAGGTAAAATAGAATGGGTAGTCATGGCAACGCATACTAGTGATTAGGTTTTTATCTTGTTTCGTTCCTTAAAATTAGTTAAACTTCATTTGAAATATTTATATATATTTGGTGTTTCAATTCAAGTGAATTATACAGTATATTTTAAATAATTATATTAAAATTAATGTTTTCTCCAAGGATATAATTATTATTATTATTTTTGTTTGTAGATTTGTTTCAAATATTTATGGATCCGTTTTCCTAGTCAGCTTATTTCATTAGTCTCATATTTTCTACAACGTCACCTGACCCCGTTTAAGTTGACATAAAATACGTTTCACAAATTGAATAAATGCAACACAAACACTGCATGACAAAGTCACTTCGCTGAGGAAACACGTACCGAGTCTGAAGCAGAAGAGAAGAAGAAGAAGAAGAGCTTCCATCCTTCCACTGCTTTGTATCCATCAACTCATTCTTGCTTTTCAGTCTTTCTGCACAAGTTCATTCGCCTTATTTCAACTGTTTTGTGTCGACAGGTATTGTCCGAGTGTGCAGGTGGATTCTAGGCGTGTCCAAGTGAGCGAGTGAAAGTCCAACTTAAGCCACAAATGATTTACTTGAGCAGCAACTTACAGTTTCACTTTCGTGACTCAAGGCCTTGGGGCCAAATCTAGACAATCGAGTTGTTCTTGAAGTCGGTTTTAAATGACATTAAATAGTAATTTAAACATGCATATTTGAAGTACTGTAATGGTGGGTTTTGAAAAGTTTAAGTGTTGTAGATTTTACGGAGATCCGTGAAGGCTGCTTGACACTGCAGAGTCAATGTCCCTGCTCAGTGAGTCAGCGGTCCGAAAACTCTTTACCCGTCACACACTTTAGCCCGATGCAGAGGATTTGTATGTTAAGATCACACTAAAATTGGCATGGTGGGCACGGGAGTCTTCTCGATCTTCTATGGCACCAGAATCCTCCAAGAGTTTACCTTTCAGGTGTCAGGCTGGTGCTCGAAACAGGACTGCAGGCTTTTAATCATCTTAAAAAATCCAACAGAAAATCACTCCAAATGGAGGAAGGCTCAAAGACTAGAAAACAGTTAACAAAGGACGCTCCGACTGGAGGAAAAACAACTTATTAGAAACTATTTAGTAATCTAGACAAAAAGAAAACACACTCCAGGGGAGGAAAACAAATACCCATGGAATGCTGCTGCTCCCCTGATGCTGCACAGTGGGCAGGGACATGGGAAGGGGGCTGGTGTTGCTACATCTGGGGAGCAGCATTCGTGCAGTCCATCTTCTTCTCTGTTCACCGCACTGAAGCTGCTTCTTCTCCGGTGGTACAGCCTTTAGTCAGCAGAGAGAGCGAAAAAAGTTGCTGTCGCTTCCGTGTGTTGGTGGTGGATTGAATGGAAGAGATGCTCTCATTAATCGGATCAGAAGACGGAGGTTTGTTGTTTCCTTACATGTTCCTGCATCAGCTGCCGCTGCCGGTACGCACGGCTCTTGCCAATCCTCCATGCCTGGCTGCAGGCGATTTACGCGGCTTGGCTGAAGAGGCGGATCGTGTCCTGCTCACCTTCAGATGCGTCTCTATGCAGAGCGTGACGGTGGAGCCATCTCAACCAGATGACAGTGAGGCAGACTGTGCTTCTTCCATCAGCTTTTCAGTGAGAGGGCTCGTTGCTGCGTCTCAACCTGGTCGACTCTGGTTCTCAGAAGAGCATCCTTCCCCCAACTAAGATGGACCTGTCCTCCTGTGGCTGGAGAGTGCCACTGAGTGCTGCCAACAGGTTCTCTATAGAGATATTTGGAACCAGGTCGGTGACTGTGTATTTCAATGGACGCAGTTTCAATATTAACTTTGTGATAGCTTCAATCAGTTCCCATTATTGGTGCAGATTTTCTGTAAGCTAATGGTTTGCTCGTGGATGTTGCTAATCGCCGTTTGATTAATGCTGTTACTTTTGCTACTTTTCCATGTAAGCCGGGGGACAGGAGGGGAGTTGTTAATTCATGCTAGTTTCTCAGCTTCAGGTGATGTTTTTCTCAGTTTATTAGCTGATTTTCCATTTCTGACTACTTCAGAGTTTTCGACGACTGTAACCATACATGGCGTATAGCACTTCATTCCCACTGTCGGACCTCCTGTTTTTGCACGCACACGGCGTCTTGACTCAGCAAAGTTAGCTACTGCTAAAGAGGAGTTTGCTATGATGTAGTATTTGGGGATAGTGAGGCATTCAAACAATCCCTGGGCTTCACCACCGTCATCAGGCCAGTATCACATCCATTCAATATTAATTCGGGATAATATAATTGATTTATATAAAAACCATGTCATCTTTGACAATTAATATTATGCTTCATAGCTACAATATTATGATTTAATTATCAATTTCTCTAAATTCAAATGATATACAGTAATATTTTGTGGAATAGTCACATCTTCAAGAAGAGATCAATGTCAGTCCATGATTGTTACCCATGGAAAGTATTTATTAATCATAATCTGAAATTTTCCATTTAAATGATCTAAAACAGGGGTGCCCACCCTTTTTTTCGGTTTGCGAGCTACTTTTATAATGATCAAGTTCAAAAGATGTACCTTCATCAAATTTTCTCAACATAAGTAAGAACATACTTTACTCAGATGACAAGCACTGAATGAAGTGATAATCAGTCATGATGGAAGGATGTGTGGATTTAATCATCTTCATAAAATCCTGACTTACATAAATAACTAGATTAAAATAGTGCAGTCCGTGGTGAGCATATTTGCTCATAAGAAAATACTTTTCCTCTGAGAATAACTACCAAAAATGTCAATGAGACCTGGTTTTAAGTGTCAACCTGTGTTAAATTTGATCCTCCACTGCAGACAAATTCAGACTCGTATATACTAAGAATTGCATTGATTTCCAACTACAAATGGTCATTCATTCGAACCCAAATGGTGCACAAAAATATTCATGTGTAAGAATCCGTGCGTGACACAAATTCAATGTTCATCAAATTTAACAAAGAATTCGGACGGGTTCATCCCTTTCCATGCCTCCATTTCAATATGTTGATCATATTTAAATGAAGCACAAGACTTAAATTTGTCCATTTCTGTGATCATGAAAAATGCTAATTGCTAATTTTAAACATGTCTGACATGAATCACACTATTGTAAATGAGTTTAGATGTGCTCCGGTGTAAATGTTTATATTTTACATACACGGTTATTAACAAGAATACTGCATTTACAGAGGCAAGCAGTGGATTATTTAAATTTTAATAAAATGCGCATTATTTTGTTCGATATATTATTAAAAAAACAAAACTTATAATTATATATCGTTTTTCTGAACTGCGTAAAATGACTGTTGGGGAGTCTGCACGTTTTGCTCTTTTTATTCTCGATTCATATTAACTTTTGTTAGCACTGTTGTTAGCAAGATAACCTGTAGGTGCAACAGCACATACAAAAGCGCTGTGTGCTATGATTGGCTGCGTAGCGTTAGTAAACCGTATCGTATGATTGGCTGGACACTTGTCACTCACTGAGGTGCGCTGCAGAGATGTTCTTGTGCGCTGAGAATGTTTGAGCGTTGCACGATTGCGCTGGCGCGCAGCTTAAAGGGAACATTGGTCCCAGGTCTTATACTTCGCTTCGTGGAGAAAGATGAACAATCCAGAGTGTGTAACGGATTGTTTATTCGCCGCTTCAAGTCAAACAAAATACAAGCTTTCATTTACGGTCGATCCAACGCACTTTCTCCCGGCGACTGAACACTTCAATAACCCAGGGAGAAAAGGTCCGAAGCTGTAGAAACATCGCTATATTTAAGGCAAATTTCCCGTCCGAGAGGTCGTCTCTTTCCGGCCAAATGGTCTTTTCAAGTTTCCTGTGTCCCGATCACCCGCAGAGAAAACTTCCTAATTGGTTTTCTCGTAATCTAATCATTCAAATGTTCTTGGGCGGGGCTTTTCTGCTCTTCTGTCTTTTAGCCCCCCTTTCCCGGGTGTGTCTTGCTTCGTTCTCTGATCTACGATTTAAGGTGTGATTTGCAGATTGTCGTATCTCTAATTCTGATCCAAGCTTGACTCGAACCAGTGTGAATCAGTCAGAGTGGAATGTTGATTGTGAATGTGTAGTCAAACGTTTGCGCTCTTAAATCAAGCGAGTAACTTATACTTTATATTTCGATTATATTTTAGCATTAATTTAAGTATGGCGTATATGTATAGTAATCATTTTAATCTAACAATCTGGTGCGTGGCTATCATCAGGTTCCTGTGGGTTCCCAAGACCGTTGATAACACCTTTTGGGCTGTTTGATATCCTGCGCATGCCTTTTGGCTTAAAGGGTGCAGCTCAGACCTTTCACAGGTTGATGGATTTGGTGTTTTGTGATCATTTGTGTTCATCTACCTCGATGAAATGTAGGTGGCTAAGGATGGTCTTCCAGAGTCTCAATGAACATGGACTAAGTTAACACAGCAAAGTGTCAGTTCGGGCTGTGATGGACTTCTTGGGCCATCGTATTTCATCACACGGTTCCTTTGCCGTCTAAGGTCCAGGCTGTGGTGGATTTCCCCCGGCCCGTCTCCATTAAATCTCTGCAGGAGTTTTTGGGCAGTGTGAATTTTTACAACTGGATCTTACCTCATGCATCCAGCCTCCTACAGCCACTTTATGGGGCCCTGAGGTTAAAGAAAGCAAGTGATGAGGTAGACTGGACACCTGAGCGCCTGCAGGCATTTGATGGTGCTGGCAAACACAGTGCTCTCTGCTCATCCCGCGTCTCGTGTGCCAATCGCTCTCACTACTGACACATTTGATGTGGCGGTTGGAGCTGTGGTTGAGCAGTGGCAGGGGAGTTTTTTTGTCGCAGACTGAGGGACAAGGAACGTAAATACAGCGTGTTTAACCGTGAATTGTTACAGTTGTACCTGGCTAAACAGCATTTTCGTTTTTTGCTATAAGGCGGTGCGTTTACTGCCTATGTCGATCATAAACCATTGACATTTGCAAAAGGTTGAGTAACGGAGCCTTGGTCTGCTCGCTAACAGCGCCACCTGTCTGCCATTTCAGAGTTCACTACAGACATTCAGGATGTGGCTGGTAAGGCAAACTCGGTTGCAGATTGCCTTTCTCGGGTGTTGGTTTGTCCTGTTCACCTCCGGATTGATTTTACTGGTATTGCTGTCAGTCAGGGGACCCTGACATTGTGGCTATTGGGTCAAGTGGCACTGCTCTCAAGATGGACAAAACTGTAGTGCAGGATGGTGGTCCCACACTCCTGTGCATCGTTTCCAGCGGCTGCCCCCGACCAGTGGTGCCTGTTGCTTGGCGTCATCGTTTTTTTCACGTGGTACACTCTCTCTCTGACCCCGGTGTCCGGGGGTGTCGTTTAAGCTTGTCGGTAACTTTGACGCTAAGTGCTAAGTGCGTAGCATGTCAGCGTGCTAAAGTATACCAACACACCAAGGCACCTCTGGAACCATTTTCTTGGTTCCTGCCAGATGGTTTGATCATGTGCATGTTGACCTGGTAGGACCGCTGCCTCCCAAGGCTTCACACACTTGCTGACTATCATCAGACAACAAAGTGACCAAAGGCGGTTCTTCTGTTCTCAACAGCAGCTGCAGACCTGGCAAGGGCATTTCTTTCCACCTGTGTCGCTTGTTTCGGTTCCTCTTCTGACATAACATCCGATAGAGGTTCACAGTTTGTTTCCGAGCTATGGTCACTGCTGGCGAGGTCTCTAGGGGTAAAGCTTCATCATACCACGGCATATCACCCTCAGGCTACTTGCATGTGTGAGCATTTCCACCGGATGCTTAAGGCTTCGTTATGTGCAGCAGTCACGGATGCCTGCTGAGTAGATCACTGCTCGAAAACGTATATAAAGTTCATGGATAAATGTTGGAAAGACAATAAATAAACACAAGACATTGATTGTAATCACAATAATAATACAATTATATATTTATGAGGTTCATTGTCTTTTAAAATTTTTCCACAGTTTTTGCAAGGTATGTCTTTCATATTTGTGTGCTGTGTGTTAAGTGTCCACACACATGCTCTTGGTCTGCTATAATTTGGTCTGCGTCATGGGCGTGGCCAAGTCACCTCATTAGTTCTTGTCCGCCTAGTTCGTCATGTGGTCAGGTTGTTATATCTTGGCTTCTGCGTTGTGTATCACTATTAAAACTGAGTCCGTTTCTGTCGCTCCAACACGACGTCACGTCCGGGTCTTAATACTTTGCTTTATGGAGAGATAAGCTCAAAATGCAGAGTATACGGGTCGTTTATTCGCCGCTTCAAATCAAACGAAGATACAACTTTGTATAACAATGTATAACTGAAAATATAATCATCTGTCTGTAATATATATATATATTTTTTTAAACGGTGACACAAGGTTTGGCCTTATTCAGAAGTGGTCTTTCATCATTCTTTCATGTTTCTCAGTAGTCCAGTCCATCAGCATTATCGTTATCATCATCCTCTGCAGTTGGTCTGTTCGTTCTTCATCTTCCATAGTCGGTGTGACTGTTCTTCTTCGTCATCTAGTCCTCTTCGTCCATGTCCCGATTGCAATCGTGCAGAGGAAAAACCCATCCCAGAAATCCGTATTCTTTGATCTTCTCCGAGTCCATCTTCTTCAACCTACACACAAAAAACCTTCATTCAGGAGTAGCTCTGACCAAAAAAAAAGTTTTTTAGTAATGTAATAGAATTGGGTAATTTCCCCATGTACTTATCCGCTTGTTTCTTCTGATGGGGAATGTGGTTGATGCTTTTGAGTGCGTCTACTCATCCAGGTCAGAAAATCCTGCGTCCACTGATTTTGACCCTGGTTGGAGAGAGTAATATACACGTCCACTGCCCTCCTGCTTGTTATCTGGCAGTATGAGACGACCACAATACATGTTCTTTTACCCCATTTGTTTTGTTGTTTGTGTTTATTTTGTATTTTTATTATTTCCATATTGGTTCTATTAACATTTTTTTATATACAGTATATGTTTTTATTTCTACTTTTAATATATATTTTATTTCTTCTTTAGTTTATTTTAAATCTAGTTCAGTTTTAGTTTTAATCTAAATGAGCTAATTCTTATTGTTAGTGTAGTTTTAGGTTCATTCTTAGTTTTTGTTTGCTTATTTTTTCATTTTTCTTTTCTTTTTCACTTTGATTTACCCGGGGCGTCCCCCATTTAGGACATAAAACCAGGAATCCCCAAATAAGGAACATCATTTTCATCAATACTGTTCACTGTTCATTCATTGCTCATTCCATTCATTCCATTCATACATAAATTTCCCCTAGAGGACACATAACATATTTTTATGTTACCTGTCCTTTGGGCTGCTGTTGTCTGATCATCTCAAAGATCACCTTGATCCAACTCCCCCTATTTAACTACACCGTCTCTGCTGTAGTCCCTCTTGTTGAACCTGTGAGAGTCTTAAGATGTTATTTTACCAGGTTTTCTTAATTTAAACCTGGATCCTCCATGACCTTTGTTAGGTAATTTTTAAGGCTTCATTTGTCTCCTTCAACTGTAAAAGGAGAACTAGACATATTCGTTAAATACAAGGAAAACATACAACTTTTCTTTCTGCAAAATTGAAACTGGGGTGTTATTTTGTCTGACCTCACCTGTGCTGAACTTTGGAAATCATTCCTTTACCATTCAATTAAAACCTACATCTATTTTATATGAAACCTTTTAAGTTATTTTTCAAATGAATGTCACCACTATTTATTTATGTTGCTAAGACTTCCCTGTCAGAAACAAGTCTTCTAAATGAGATTGTAAAGCATTGTACAGTAAGGATGCAAGAGTAACCATTTTCACTTTCATTGATAAATTCAACTTCTGTAATTAACAAATTCCTGGTAAAAAACATATCTCATGGGCTTTGTAATGCAATGTTTTTTCAAAGCCAACTATAGTCCTTTGTGCATCATCGTCTTTCCCCAAAAAACATCTTTCCTTTTGACCAACTGTTTTTATCATTAATTACCCAGAGACCTTTCTTAACTGACCATTTCAGCAATTGATTCACACCTCCACTTCTACAACCTGATTCACACCTCCATTACTACTCTATTCTTCTCCTTACCTACATCTTACAACTGGACACAGGAGTCTCTTTCTCCATGAGCCTGACATCATCTCCTCTGTTGCACAACAGCTCATGTGGAATTGTTTACAACCTGTGGAATGGCAGCAGGGGTCCGTGTCCTTTGTTTTAACTGTCCTCACAACCTCTGTGCAGCTGATTTAAAAGATCTCCTTTCCTGTAATTACACAACTTAACACATTCAGTTAGTAATAGCCATGAAATTGAATTCCTTTGCCTTGCTGATTATTTATCTGTTGTTTTTAGCTTTTCTTTCTGCTATCATTAGTTTGATGAGGGCTGAGGATTCATATCAGGTAGGGGCAGGGGATGCCGGCCCCTTCTACTCGGCTTGCGGAACTGTTGTCCTGCATGACTACTAAAAAATCTACATCCCCTTTTTATTTTAAGAGATTTGTAATGTACTGGGATCTGTGGGTAGAAAGGACATTCATTTCTCCAGTGACCTGGTTGTCCACATGAAAAGCAGTAGTCGTTGCCTGGTGTGAAATACTGTTTGGCTGCAGCCATTTGCTGCCGCTGTTTAGCTTCCCCATCTTTTTGCATGCATGACATCAGTTCATTCACATCCATCTTTGTAGGGAACACCTTTCTCATGGCCTTAAATATTCGTTTTGCATGAGGAGAAAAAAGATATGCTTGATATGGTTCCCTACAAGTTCCTGCTTTTTCCTCTATTTTTAACAAATTATCAAAACCCACACATGCCATAACAATTTGTCTCCAATTGCCAAAGGCCAAAACAAGCCCTTCTATTTTCTTGATGTAGACCTTTATCCATAGGTTTGCTCCCATTTCTAACTGCGGAAGTTCTTCTTTCAAACATTGCACGTTTATTGTACTTGCTGAGATGTAATTAGTATAATCCCTCTTTCTTCTATTCTTCATCACTAGAGGAAACTGTCCATGAGGTCCTGTTCCCAATCCATCTAGTCTCCCTTTCTCACCTTTTCTAGTTTTAACTTTATGTTTAGAGGGTGTCAGTGGCGTGCCTGGGTCAAGTCTATAATTACAATGATTGTCTTGTTCCTCATTCTTACTGCTGCTTCTTTCCTCACTGTCATTTTTCTTTTTCAATTTTTCCGATTTGTCATCTACCTCCTCACGCAGCTGCTCTATAGTTTCAAGTGTACTTGTCATGGCTGCACTCACATCTTTATCTACTTTTTCTTGTCTTATTGCTATTTCAAATATGTTAAGTGTTTTTTCTGCTGTGTCTAACAGATCTCTTGTAATAATGTCTTGTGTTATTATTGCTACATTATCGATTATCTCTTTTAAATGTATCATTTTTGTTTTATCTATTTCATTACCATCTTGATCCATCATCAGCTGCCCTCCTGCCTGGGTGTTCACTTTCTCTTTTATTACCATTTTTTGCAATCTATCAGACAACATTTGTGAGTTTACATTTTGGTTTCCACCTTCCAGGTAAGGTGGTGGTGAATCAGTTTTTTCAGTTACATTATTTTCATCAACAACTTCCTTTTTAACAGCTTTCACTGGTGCCATCACTTCAGTATTTAACTTTATCATTTTTACCATTTCCATAATCACAAAAAATCTGTCTCTATCAGTTTTAGTTTTTTCTAACAAAGCCAGTCTGTATTTTTCACTAAACAACATGCTTGTTTTTCTCCTTTTAATGACTTCAAGTTCTAGATTAATATTTTTCACATTTTCACCAAGAATATCTTCTTCAGGCATACGCAGGCCCCAATCAGGAAGATTTCCAACCTTTCTTTGCTTTTTAGCCCATTTATACCAGTTTTTATAACATTTTCCCGATCCAACGGAGCAATTTTTTCCACATACGAACTTACAGAGCGAAACAATACAGCACCACATGATCCTATTCCACGAGACGCAGTTCAGATAAATCCATTTCTTATTTTTATTTATTTTATTTTTTCCTTATTTTTTTATTTTTATTTAATTATTTTTACACCAATTGTTCGTCTCCCTCTCTATAAGAGAATTGTCACGCTTGAATACCTATATTATAATCCCAAACTTTATTATGACATGACAATCAAATAAAGTTATTTTTACCCTTTTAAAAAAAACTCATAGAACTTACAAGAAAAAACTGAAGAATTTCTTTCCACAAAACTTGAAAAACACGTATTAGCATTAACGTCGCATTTAGTCAAGAAAGTCGTTATTTTTTTAATCACAATATAGGTACTCACTATGCAACCAACGTAACATAAGAAACATCAAGAGTATTTCAATTCATAAAACTTGCAGCGCAAGAAATGCTTTTTACCCAAAAATATTATAACACGCTTGAATACTTATTTTATAATGACCAAAAATCTTTATAAAATAACTTGCAACATGAAATTCACAAGCAAAAAACACTTTTTTCCATGGCAGTTGACCGTGAAACTACTTTTATAAATAACTCGATAATCACTGACTTGATCTTTTTTAGCCAATAGAAATTTAAGAAAGCTTATCTATAAATTTCTTTATTTAAAACTTGAAAAACACACGTTTGCGTTAACGTTGCATTAATCAAGAAAGTTGTTTTTGTTTTTTATCATAATATAAGTATTCATAAGGCAGCATAACCTATAAAAAGCTCTATTTTTTCATACACACACCATCCGTACTCAAGGGGATTAAGCATCTCTGAAAAGGGTGAATTAAATGCCTTTAAAACGTGCTAATAGAGATATATTTGTCACAAGACAGAACCCCCGGCCAATTATGTTCTGTCTGTGATTACTTTAGGTGCCAAGAGTCGTAACGGAAAACAAAACAAAACCAAAACAACAAGTTATATGTTTGTTTGCCTTACAAGCGGAACCAACGCACAACCCATCTACTCATACGGCTTCTAAATCGATTAACTCAGCCAGACGAAACTAAATGCAGAAATAAAATAAAAGTTTTTCTGCTTACCATATTTTGGGCCCGTTCGTCTGACTGGCATCAGTCGCCGTCTTTTCGTCCAAGAATCTCCACGACGTCACGTCCGGGTCTTAATACTTTGCTTTATGGAGAGAAAAGCTCAAAATGCAGAGTATACGGGTCGTTTATTTGCCGCTTCAAATCAAACGAAGATACAACTTTACGATCGAAAGGACTCGCTCTTTGCCGGCAGCTCTACAGGTCAATAGCTCCGGGAAAGACGGTCCCGCATTAAAGCACATCTCTATATTTAAGGGAAAGTTTCCTGTCCAGGGGGTCGTCTTTTCCGGGGCAGTGGTTCTTTTAAGCTTCTTCATGTCTCGGGTCACCTGGAGAGTAACTTCCTTGCTTCCCTGTTGTGTGGGCAAGTTCCTTTGTCTTCCAGCCCCCCTTCTTTGGGTGTGTTCCGTTTTGCTCTTTTGTTTCACGCCCACAGGTGTGAGCCGGGGAGACAGACAAATGTTCAACTTATCGCTGTTGGGCTCTAAGGCTGCTCCAAGCTTTTCTTGAAACAGTGTAAATCAGTCTGGAGTGAAATGTTGGTTGTGAATGTGTATTCAAACGTTTAAGCTCTTAGATGACGTTAGTAATTTATACTTTATATTTGAATTATCTTTTTAGTATTAATTTAACTATGGCGTATACGTATAATGTATAATAATTTCCAATCTAACACACCACACCGTCCTTGTGACTGCGCCATCGACTTGCTTCCTGGTTTCCCACTTCCCTGTAGTCGACTATACAAGGTTTCTCATCCGGAGCGACAGGCCCTCGACACCTATATCGGGGAGTCACTGGCGGCCGGTTTGATTCGCCCCTCTTCTTCGCCTCTTGGTGCAGGGTTCTTCTTCATTAGCAAGAATGACAAATCCCTAAGACCCTGCATAGACTACAGTGGGTAAAACAATATCACTATCAAGAATCGTTATCCTCTCCCACTCATAGACCCTTCTTTTGATCCACTGAACAAGGCCATGGTCTTCACCAAGCTTGACCTTCGAAGTGCTTATCACTTGGTGCGTATTAGAGAGGGTGATGAGTGGAAGATGGCATTTAAGACTCCCTTACGACACTTCGAGTATCTGGTCATGCCATTCTGCCTGAAAATGCTCCAGCGGTTTTTCAGTGACTCATTAATGAGGTTTTAAGGGATTTCCTGAATGACTTTGTTTATGTCTATCTCGATGACATTTGATCTTTTCCAGTTCCCGTGAAGAACACCTCAGCCATGTCCGCCGCGTTCTCCAACGGCTTTTAGAGAACAGACTGTTTGTCAAGGCGGAGAAGTGTGAGTTTGGAGTTTCCACCATGGGTTTTCTTGGTTTTATTTTAGGGCAGGGTCAGCTGAGGCCAGATCCTATGAAGGTTGAGGCAGTTTCTCAGTTGCAACAGTTCATGGGATTTGCTCATTTCTGTCGTAGGTTTATCCGGGGTTATAGCCAGGTTGCCGCTCCACTAACTCAGCTTACCTCCACTAAGAGTCCTTTCCTCTGGTCCGCCAAGGCGGAAGACTCCTTCAACCAGCTGCGCTCGCTGTTCTCCTCCCAACCAATCCTACAACACCCTGACCCAGCCCGTCAGTTCATCGTGGAGGTGGACGCCTCTGACACCGGCATAGGAGCGGTGCTTTCCCAGAGGTGTTCTAAGGACAACAAGGTGCATCCATGCGCTTTTTTTTCCCGGAAACTTTCTCAAGCGGAGCGCAACTACGATATTGGCAACCGGGAGCTCCTGGCGGTGGTAGCTGCACTTCAGGAGTGGAAGCATTGGCTGGAGGGCTCAGAGGTACCTTTTCTGGTGATAACGGATCACAAGAACTTGCCTTATTTACAGGAGGCCAGGCGCCTGAACTCCCGCCAGGCCCGTTGGGCCCTGTTTCTGGGGCGGTTTGACTTATTGCCCAGGAGGTAAGAACAATGACGCCTTGTCCCGACAGTTTGCTCCTCCCCAGGAGGGTCTTGCGGATGAGACCATCCTCCCTCAAAGGTGCTTTGTTAGCGCGGCCAGCTGGGATATCGAGAGGGTAGTTCTGGAGGCTCAGGAGAATCACCCAGAACCCAGCTCTGGACCGTCTGATCGACTCTTTGTTCCGCAGCCAGCTGGTGCCCAAGTGCTTCAGTGGGGGCACAACCACAGGGTAGCATGCCACCCTGGCTTTTCAAGGACGCTTTTCTCAGACAGAGATTCTGGTGGCCGGAGATGGCACGCGACGTCAAGGAGTTTGTGGCTGCCTGTGCCATTTGTGCTCGTGGAAAGTCATCTCGTCGCCCCCCAGCTGGACTCCTTCAACCATTACCTGTTCCGAGTTGCCCTTGGTCGCACATCTCAGTGGACTTCATCACTGGTCTTCCCCCTCTATGGGTATGACGGTAATCCTCACTGCGGTAGACCGTTTTTCCAAGATGGTGCACTTCATCCCTCTGTTCAAGTTGCCGTCCGCATTGGAGACAGTAGACCTGCTGGTTCAACACATTTTTACAATTCATGGCATTCCACTGGACATCGTCTCTGATCGTGGACCTCAGTTTTCCTCTCAGGTCTGGAGAGCATTCTGCAAGTCCCTGGGGGCTAATGCTAGTCTTTCCTCAGGCTACCATCCGCAAAGCAATGGACAGACGGAGCGGGCTAACCAGGACTTGGAGTCAGCACTACGCTGTGTGTCGGCTCGTCACCCCGCCTCCTGGTGTCAGCATATCCCCTGGGTGGAGTATGCCCACAATTCCCTGACGTCATTAGCCACTGGGATGTCACCTTTCATGGCCGCCTATGGTTATCAACCACCTCTCTTCCCCTCTCCGGGCCCAACTACGACGTTGTCGGTCTGTCTGGCACCATACCAGGGCTGCTTTGTCCCGCACCGCCATCCGTAATCGACGTCTCGCTGACAAGCACCGTGTGCCAGCCCCAGATTACTCACCTGGCCAGAAGGTCTGGCTTTCCACCCGGGACCTCCCCCTTCCCGTGGAAGCTCGTAAACTGGCCCCCAGGTTCGTAGGGCCTTTTGAGATTGAGAGGATCATCAGTCCCACGGCCATGCGCCTCAAGCTTCTCCCGTCGCTCAAAGTCCACCCTACATTCCACGTCTCACTCCTGAAGCCTGTCACCTCTAGTCCTCTTAGTTCTCCAGCCGAGCCTCCACCTCCTCCACTCATCATCGACAATCATCCCGCTTATAGAGTTCACAAGATCCTGGAGGTTCGCCGCAGAGGTCGGGGCTATAAGTATCTAGTGGACTGGGAGGGTTACGGTCCAAAGGAACGCTCTTGGATATCCCGCTCCCTCATCCTTGACCTCTCCCTCCTCCGAGACTTCTACCGGGAGCACCAGGTAGAACGCCTGAAGGCACTACCTAGAGGGGGGGGTACTGTCATGCTTATGTTCTTTTGTTTTATTTTGAAGGTGGTTTTCCGTTTTTATGTGTCCTGTGTTTTGAGTTGACAGACGCTGGCAGGTGCACATTGATAAGGAGCGTCTCTACCTGGAAGAACTCGCCAGAGTATTGCGTTTCCAGACCAGGTTGGCTATCCCTTAGATCTCGCTCCTCGCCTTTAAATCAGAACTTTGATAATCCTTTGGATACTCCTGACGTTGTCAGCACTTTTATTTACTCACGTGAGTCCTTTTGTCTTTTTGTTTTAGTTGCCGTTGAGACCCCGATCTCCAGCCGTGCCCTGCCTTCTTCCCGAGTGCCTGTTTTGTTTTTGTTCCTATTCATTCCTATTACGGATCGTTTTGGATTATTAAAGAGACTTTATTCTGAACTTTTCCTCCCTGGATATATTGACTCTTCCGCATCTGGGTCTCCTGCGCTGATTGGATCGTGACATTCACATTAGTAAAGTTAAAATGGTTATATTGTATAAATCCCTTAGTGATGATGTCTTTAAGCGAACGTTAACTTATTAATGTTTTTTTGACATGTGTTCAGATTTTATTTGCATTATTTCAAACGTTAGCGTCTTTAGTAGGTTTGTTATGAATAGGTAGATGAAGTAGTGGTTTATGTTATGCACTATTTGTTTTGGTTTTCAAACATCTTTCAGGTTATCGTACTATATTGGTCATTCAACAACTTACTTCCGGATTTACCAGGACATTCTGATGCTCAGAATGTAAATCTGTGTGGAGGCTCAGCTGCAACAGGACGTCTCATGAATGGTCTGCAAAGACTTCTGCAGAGGGACCAGGACCATGGCTGAGGCTCTCAAACTTAAGTCCTTGTGCATATATATAGTTTGCAGGGTGTTATGAGTGATGTGGAAATATTTTCAGATACACAAATGCTGGTTTTACATTTTTTTGTGAAAGATTACTTGTTTGATTTGTCAAATAAATAATTTTCATTTAAAACAACACTACTGGTTTTTTTTCGTAAGTCTACTATGATTACATCACACATGGGCAAAATCTATTGTTTGTTGTTGACACGTCAACGTGGAGGAAAAAGAAGTCCAGCATTCCAACACCGGAGATCAAAGCGGATCGCCAGAGTTCTGCTGAAATTATCAGACTTGTGGTTCAGAGTTTAATCCTGAGACGGACATGGGAAAAAGGGACGAGGAGGTCCAACAGGACTGAGGTCAGTTGGGACCTCATGGCATGTGAGAGGTCCACTCCTGACTTCAACCAGAGTGTGGAAGGTCCAAAATCTTTGTTTCAGGACAAGAAGACCTTATTTCAAGTGTTGTGTTTTGCTGTTCTTCACACGAAACTTAAGATATTTAACTTTTAAATTGTATACTTTTAGAAGCAACCGACTTGTCCCGTAACCCAGAACTAACTGGCAAGGATGTTCTGACACCACGGACTGGAACCAGGTAGCACTGATTGCAGTTCAAGTGTGTTGTTTTAAGGGATAAAGAGAATGACGGAAGTTATTGACAATCCAGATGAAAAACATTTTAAATGTCTTTGTTTTATTTTTTAAACAATTTTGATTTTTTGTCTTTTTATCAGGTTGATTCTATTTCCCATTTTAAAGTATGTCTTTACAAGACTTAGGTAAAGTGATTTAATTTTATTAATTTGATCTATCCATCCATTTATTAATGTGTTTATCATTAATGTAACTATTCATTGCCCCTCAAAAAAGGAAAAACAAAATTTATTTTGGTTAAAAAACGTGCTTTTATATCAGATTATATTTTTATAAATGTAATTTTAAATATTCTTTTTAAATATCAATAATGTTTTTTTTTTAATTATTATCTGTTTAGGTTTTCCCATTGTTTTTAGGCTTCCGCTCCTTTATTATTGTTTGACGGCGCCTCACAACACATAATGTTGATATGACTCCTGAGGAAATGCACTTGCACATCATCGCTTTAAACAGAATTTATTTGTTTGATCTTTCCCTTGTGACATGTTTGCTGCTTCCTCTTTATCATGCAGGTGTTGCGACGACAAAAGTTGAATTTAAAGTAAAGTGTGTAATGTTATCAAAATAGAACAGAAAATATTTTTAAAAAATGCTCTATTATCCACCATTTATCTTGACTTGAGACGTGAGTGTGATTCACAAACAAAGATGCAGATCAGTTCAACACAACTGACACACAAAAGGGACACAACCGTACATACACCAACTACTTTTCACTAATTTCGTCTAAAATTAAAATAAAATAAGATATAAAACATTTTTGTTAAAAACTAATTGTTTGAGGGGCAGCAGGAAGATACAGGTCTGGTTGAACCTGAATGTGCTGGTAAAGCTGTGAGAATGAACAACTGTACAACAACTCAAGTGAGCTCTGAGTTCATTTGTGTTGTTGTGACTGATTCAGTCTCCAACGTCTGGATCCCTCTGACCTCTCTGGTCCTGAACTGTGGGTCAAAGTCTCTTTAGGGATTGAGTGTCTTCTTTGTTGCCTGATAAAGCCTGTTCAGACTGAGTTTTTGCATCTGTGTGTGAAAGTTTCCATGACTCTGCAAGTTTGCGTGCGTATTAATATGGGTTTCTGCGACTGTGTGGCAGTGGGTTTTTGTGGGTCGGTGTGTCTGTAAATTTGAGAGTGTGTGACTGTGTGTCTGTGAGTGTGTGTCAGCGTTTGGTCGTCACTAGCATGACTTCCTCCCTCCTTTCTCTCTCCATCTGATGTTTCCTCAGCTGGGACTCTCTCCTCTCTGGCTTCTTCAGAGTCCACACCAGATACACTTTTATTCTCTGGTGGGTTATATAGACACGTGTTAGGTTTTTAATACTCTCATCAATAAATACTGAGATAAAATTGTTCTTTCAATTCACTTTCTAATTTTTAAATAAAGAGGTGAGCTATACAAGACTAGTTTATTTCTTTACTTATAAGTAGTCGTTATTCTAGATGTTGAATTGGTAGAAAAGTGTCACAAACTTTCTGTTCATCACAACTTATTAAAGGACATAAAACATCACAATACTAATAAAATATGTCTTCTATCTCACGTGTTGAAAACTTACCACCTGAAGTTTCTCTTTCTTGTCCCGGATGCACTGGTTGAGACAAGTGTGTGGAATCATGATTTATTCCGACAGAAGCCCATTTAGCTCCGGAAACAACGAGCGTAGCAGCGATGACGTCAGAATTAGAATCAGCCGTTGCTGGAGCTTCTGTTAACACTTTGACTGAGGAAGACAAACCTACTCTGTCAGTCTTCGTCTTATGTACCGACATAATTACAGTTTCAGAAGTGGAAACAGATTTACATGAAAAAACATCATCGACTTTGTGATGTTCAAATTGATAAGGTTGCTGTCCAAATGCACCAGGTGCTGATTGAGTTGGACTGCCCCCCTGGACCCGATGCTGGGTCTGGTGGTGGGTCGGGTTCGGCTGATTCATCTGACTTTGGCGAGGGCCGTCCCGTCCTCGGGGGTTCTCTCTGGATCGTCGCTTGACACGTCCCTTATGTTCACGCTGATCCTGGCAATGTGAGCGTCTGGCCGACGTAGAAGGCGGTGATGCTTCCTCACGGAGAGTGTGGAGGTCTCGACACCGTTTACGAGAAGTCCACGGTGACACTGCTTGTACATGACCGACATTAATTGCAAGAGCTGTGACTATGTGTCTGTGAGAGTGTGTGTGTGTGTGCGCGCTCGTGGGTACGTGTGTGTGTGTGAGTGGCTGCGTGGGTGTGTTTGTGTCTTTTACTGTGTGCGTTTGTGTGAGTCAGTGTCTCTTTGTGTGGGTTTAAGTGTGTCAGGGTTTTTTTCCATCCAAGTGTGTGTGTGTCTGTGAGCCTGTGTGTATGAGACACTTCTCTCCTATGATACTGACACTTGAGTGTAGCAGCTCTCACCTGGTCTTCTCTCCTGCTGTTGGTCGTCTCTAGCATGACTTCCTCCCTCCTTTCTCTCTCCATCTGATGTTTCCTCAGCTGAGACTCTCTCCTCTCTGGCTCCTTCAGAGTCCACACCAGAGAAACTTTTATTCTCTGGCGGGTTATATAGAAACATGTTATGTGTTTAATACTCTCACCAATAAATAAAGAGATAAAATTGTCATTTAAATTCACTTTCTAATGTTTCAATAAAGAGGTGAGCTATACAAGACTAGTTTATTTCTTTACTTATAAGTAGTCGTTATTCTAGATGTTGAACTGGTAGAAAAGTGTCACAAACTGTTCATCACAACTTATTAAAGGACATAAAACATCACAATACTAATAAAATATGTCTTCTCTCTCACGCGTTGAAAACTTACCACCTGAAGTTTCTCTTTCTCCGCCTCGTCTCTGAGAAAGCTTAATGAACTCGCCACCCAGCTGGGTGCAGTCCACTTCCTATAAAGGCGGGAAACGCCCGCCGCACTTCCTCCTCCTTTACAACTCAGCAGAAATCTCCTGACAGTGGAATGTAATGATGGCAAATGAATATTGAAGTGAACAAATATGTGTGCATGAAGTGCTAAGCCTCCCTGTAGAGGGGAGACACACATGTCTGCTTCGTTTGCCTAGGCCCAAATCACACGATGACTGATTATGTGGCCTGCCGAGCGCTTTCCACGGTTTTATACAGTGACTGGAAGCGTTCGAGGCTTGTCGACCCACGCCGCCTCAGAGATCATGATTATGATCAAGACAGGTTAATGCAATGTTGTTTAAGAAAAACAAACAACATGGCAGTCCTGTGCGGTGCACTCGACAAGCTCGCGGTCAAACGTGATGAGAAGAAAAAGGTTGTTGGGCCCTGATGAGTCGATGAGTTGTCACTCGATCCTGAACAGACCGCGACGAGGAGGACGACTGGCTCGCTGCATGGAGTCGGCCATGAGGTATGTGAGAGCGATTCAGGTAGGTATCTCTTGCAGGCCACATGGCCTTCCTGCAGCGCACTCGACGGGTTCACCTGAGAGAGATGTTAGTAGGGTTTACGTGTTTCTACCTGTGAGTGTGACGTATTCACAGTCGTTATTAGAAACTTTCGCCGCTAATGCTAAGCTAACATGCTCCGCCGTTCATATTATTCAACTTGGAGTCGCCTGGTTTTACTTCATTCCAGATTGCAGAGGGAAGTAATCAGGCGGGGCTATGCGCTCCAGTTGACCGTCAAACCCGCGTTTGTCTGTTTCATTACACTACACACGTGTTCACAGACACATTCCTGACATGTTGGGGAGGCACCTCGGGTCAGACCTAAGCCAGCAGTGTCTGGAACAGACCGGTGTACTTCAACTGGCTAGTGTTGAAAGCAATTCACAACGTCCTGCTTCACCTCTCTCTCCCCAATTGTCACAGTCCAACGTCCTAGTGCTATCAGACAGCTCCACCGGTTACGTGAATCGCCAGGGTGGAGTCAGATCGCCAGCCCTTCTGAGTGTGGCAAAGAAGATTTGGCTGTTTGGATGTTTTTTTGACCGTCCCCTTCTCTCTCTCAGAGCTCAGCATGTGCCGGGTCTGCTGAATGTAGTAGCAGATGTAGATGTAGTAGACAGACTGTCAAGGGGGGCTGTCCAGGACGAATGGGGTCTGAAAACTCAGCGAGAAATGCGGCTGCTGGGCGACGAGGTTAGAGGGCTTTGCACTAATTCGTAGAACCTGAGATTATTAAGATAACTCAGGGGTTCTACTTCATATTGGTGCTCCGCCCTCTAACCTCGTCGCCCAGCAGCCGCCTTTCTCGCTGAGTTTTCACTTGGAGGAAGTGCAGCGGGTGTTTCCAGCCTTTATAGGAAGTGGACTGCAACCAGCTGGTTGGCAAGTTCATTAAGCTTTCTCAGAGATGAGGCGGGGCCTCAAGGATAAATCAATAGCGAAGCGGTTAGAGGGCTTCGCACCAATTCGTGGAACCTAAGATTATGAATGTTCTCAGTGAGAACAACATCAACATCTGATCTGGTTCTTCATGAAGCTTCTTCTTCACGGACACGACTCTTCAGAGTTAGTCTCGTGGTTTGGGAGAAGAAGAGCAAGTTTCTGGGAAGGAAGAGTCAAAGCTTTGCTCAGACTCTCGTCTTCCACCTGGTGATGATCTGAACAAACACAGTAAAACAGCTTCACTCGTTTATATCTTCCAGGGTTTTGTGTTGATAAAGTGAGAAGTTTTTATCTTATTTAGCATCTTTGTGTCTTTATTTACAGAGCCCACTAGAGGGCACTATTTTCTAAATAACATGTCTGAACGACAGAATGAAACCTCAGATCATTTTAATCAACTGTGTATATTTTGTGGGAGGAAACCAGAGTGTTTGAAAGACATACATGCTCTCATACACCTGTAATCAAACCTGCAACCTGTTGTGACTGTGTGTTGTTATCATGTTGTGGTGAAGATGAAATATAAATAAAGCAGCACACACACCTTCATCTTTCTCCTGGACAGAGTTGACATGTGTCTCCATCAGAACATCTTCTTCACCTTCCTCACAAGAACCTTTGACCGACATACATTAAATAAATGTGGATCAAACTTTTTAATTTAATTATTATCATTTTTCTGACATACATTACTTTCATATACTCTGTGATTGACATGTGTGGGTCATTGTTTTATTTATTATTTGTTTTTTTCAATACACAAAAATCAGAATTGACTTTTTAATAAACAGTTAAATATCAGAAAACCTATTTTTAATGTTAATTTAATTTTCTCCATCCATGCAAAAACACACATGTCAATCAATCACAAAGTGTCAATAGTCAGAGCATTTACATTAGAAAATGATCTTAAGCCCCGCCCACTGAAAACACTCACATAACCACACCCACTCTGCTGTGATTGGTCAAGCATCATGGTGTGTCAACACGCATCATCAATCCTGGAAGTCTCCACCTCCAAGTGACTCATTGTATAACCAAAGCGTGATTACAACTGGCTGGAGGACGAGTGAAGCCATTATTACGTCATAATGGACTCCGCTATTGTAACCTCTCGTTTGCCCAGATTTCAGACAGGGGAGAACTTTATAGTAAAAACTTCAAAACAGTGAGTCGTAACAGACTTTGTCTTGTTAGCGCTCCTGTGTAGGTTAACTAGACAACTTATTTCTAGACCAGAGAGAATCTTCAGCTATCTTAACGTAAACAACACATCAGTTTAGCGACCATCGCTTCTCCTCGTCAGACAATTGATGAACATCAGGATTCGTCTTAGTGGAGAAAAAACAAAGAAACACAAGATCCTTCTTTGTGTAGAAGGTTCTTGTACAAGTCTAACTAGTCTACGTTACAAACAGGAAGTCACACATACCTTGTTTTGTCTCCTGTTTTTCCACATCGAATTTTCCTTTTGATATAAAAAATGCTGAAAAGACAAATGAAACAGAACTTTTATTCTCTGGCAGGTTATATAGACACGTGTTGTGTTTTTAATACTCTAGTCAATAAATAAAGAGATACAATTGTTGTTTCAATTCACTTTCTAATGTTTAAATAAAGAGGTGAGCTATACAAGACTAGTTTATTTCTTTACTTATAAGTAGTCGTTATTCTAGATGTTGAACTAGTCGAAAATTGTCACAAACTTTCTGTTCATTACAACTTATTAAAGGACATAAAACAAATACTAGTTTTTCCCAGTTTCCTAGTTTTTCTTGACCTTCACCTTTAAGTTTCCTCCGGGACAGGAAGCCCACGATAAGAAGCAGAAGGATGAGCAACAGAACGACGACGATCGGGGTGATGGACGGATGCACTTGTTTTTCTGGAAAAGATTCTTTAAAACAACATCTTGATTTCAGTGATATTTAGTCCAACACACTGACCTGGGAAACACTTGTTTGCTGTGAAAACAGCTTGATCCTGGTTCAGGGGGGACCTCACGTGGCAGGTGTGCACGCTCTCGTCATGCTCGTCCTGAAGCTGAATCGTCTGGCTGGAGCCCAGATGTTTGGTTCCGTTGGAGCTCCACTCAAAGTTGAGGAACTGAGGGCGACTGAAGTTTGCTGTGCAGACCAGCTTTACCAGGAGTTCACCCTGAAGCTCACAGTGAACGTTTGTGTTGGACACTTTGTCTGGACGACACACAAACACACAGAAGACGGCATCAGCAATATTAGCACTGAAGGTTACATAATGGATCATGGAGTTTGCAGATGATATAGTGATTTGTAGTAAGAATTGATACAGAAATAGATAGAAATGATTGTCAAAGATTAACTTTATGTAGAAAGTGCAAACACAAACTAAGCTAAGCTAACATACATGTATTTATTGCAGTAGAATTATGGTATAAGTATATCAGTGCCATCATATTATTGAATAGTTCAATGAATTTATTGCTTTTTTAACACTGATTTGTTTTTTATTTAGTAAATCATTTCTATATTGAAACATTTAATTTGCTTTTAATTGTATTTAAAATATTTAATTGGTGTGAATTTAAAAGTTACAAGCGAGCGGCTCAGTGCTCAATTGGAATAGTCTGATGAGATGGCTCTATTACAACATATCAATATTGAATTTACAAATAAAAACAAAATTAATTTAAAACAATTATTTTTAAATAATTTGGATAAGAACATGAAAATCTATATATAATTGTTTTTAAATCAAAATTTAAATCAATTATTGAGCCTTTTAGGACACATTATTACATTAAATTGCTCAATAAAAAAAATTATAACTATTGATACATAAATTACTAAATTACATTATTTAAGAAAACATGAATTATAAAATGCGTCAAAACAAAATTTTAACATAAAAAATAAACATGTTTTAATATTTTAAACGTCTACAATCAACCAGTCAATATTCTGATGTCACTGATATACTTCATGAGTTCAGGGAGAGAGATTGAGACTAAGAGGGTGTCGTAAACAAACGTAGTAACAAAGTGAGTCTGAAAGTTATCTAATTGAGTTAGGAGACTAGTTGTTTAATGTTGTTTGATACAAAATCATCATAAAGTTCAGATAAGGAACAGAAAAGTTAAATTAAAAGTCCATGAGTAAAGGTTTGTTAGAGAGACATAAAAGTAACTAACCTATAACCTCCAGACTATACACTATATTTTCAATGTGGTTCTTCTTATTTAGGAACCAAACCTCCAACCCATATTCCCCGCTGTCCTCGAACTGTGCGTCTCTGATCCGGAGCTCTGCAGAAATCCAGTCCAGCTGGACTCTGTCCTTGTATGAGTCGTTTTCTTGTTGCTCTCTGCCGTTGAACGTGACAATTACTCTGCCGTTGAGCATCCAAAATATCTTCTCTAGAGGACCAAAGGCGAGCGGCTTGATGTGGATCTCCTGACCAATCAGGATATATTGGATCTCCTCTGCTGCCGCTGAGAACAAGTGGAGGAGAAACAGACTGAGCTGTGTCTTAAAAAATCATAGCTATTATATTATAAAGCTACAAGCTATTGATGCTCTGATAAATATTCAATAAGCAGAGTTTTAGTCTGGCTGATTATTTATCGTCATGTTGATCTGATGAACACACACTTCAACACAACTGATGAAAGAGTAGAAACCACTCATGAAGGTCTGACGACCACAGGAAACAGATGACAGGAGAGAGAATGAAAGTAAAATTCCAAAGACAGGAATCAAATATGTTACCTCGTCTTTGCTAGCTTAACTAAAATGAACTTTCATGCATGGTGTCCACTGAAACAAAACGAACATTTTATTTAGAAGTATTATGTATGATCTATGACAGTTTTCTGTGTGAGATCTTAAAATGCTGTATTGTGTTTTAGATCTTTAACTGGAAGATACTTTTTTCTTTAGATAGATTCATCGAACTTCATTGATCCGTCAGGAGGTCTCCTTCGGGAACTTGTTTTTCCAAATAGCAATACACAGACGATAATTAATAAAAATAAAAATAGGAACAAGAAAAAAGTTTCTATGAAAGGAAAGTAAAAGATGACACCTAATTTTAAGATTAAGAACATAGATCAAAGACAAAGGATACAAAGATTAACATGGAATAGAATGTCATGATACTTTCACTCCACTCCTGCCCCCAAACTCAGAATTGTACAGTCTTATAGCCCGAGGAATGAATGAGTCCCTAAGGCTAATAGTGTTGCATCATGGGAAGGAGCATTTGTGCTCCATCAGCTTCTCTGCTCACTGATGACAGTGTTCAGAGGATGACTGTCATCATCTGATGGACAGTAGTTTGTTCAGTGATCTCCTCTCAGCAAATGTCATCAGTGAGTCCAAAGTCAAAGACCAGCTTCTTGGTCTTTAAGGTTATCAGCTGCAAGTGGTTCCTCTCACTCCAGTCCACAAAGTCACGTATCAGACTTCTGTACTCGTCTTTGTTGTTGTCCCTGATGCATCCAACAATTTATTGCTGTGTGTAATTGGACAAAGACAATTTCCCGAAGGAGACCTCCTGAGGGATCAATAAAGTTCTACCTAGCCTACCTAGCTAACCTAAATAATGGCAGTGTTGTCAGCATTATTCTTATGTGGTGAGAGTGTTACTGGAAGAGGGCACGGCTTCAAGCCTGTGAGAGTAAGTTACTCGCATGCTTTGAAGTTATGTGCTACGCTTTCATTTACTGCCGTTCAGAGCCTGCAAGGTTTTTTCCTCTCACCACATAACTTAAACTGTTGTCTAACACCTTAGTCCGTTCTTTCATAGCTGGGTTCCATGTTGACATCTATGCCGGTCTGACAGGGTTTGACAGCTGATGAGGTAAGTGAAAATAGATCGGACATGTCTATGTTGACCGGAGGTTGTTCCTTCCCCCAGAGCGTTGTAAAGAAAGACCGGCACCGTGGATGTGTCACGTTTTACGCACTGGTTCTCACCGTTCCGAGACGAGACAAAGGTTAATGCAATGCCGATGCGCAAACATCTGTTCGCATCATCAGCTCCGTGGAAATTCTCTGGCACATTCCTCCACATATCTTTACTTTTCCTCAGCTCTTGTGACACTAAGGAGTGCTTGGGGAGGTGAGGAGGCTTCCAAGGGGAAGAGGCTACTCGGCTTGTCTGAGCTTCTCTAAGCGTGGTCACGCGTTTCTCCCACAGAGCTGGATTATATGTAAGAGAGTGAGGGTTTTAGTGAATCCAGCTCGAGTACATGCTCTGTTGGTTCAAGAGATGGAGATGCGACTCGTGTCATGCTCTTTCCTCATTATCCCAGGACATTCAATGTGGGCGGGCCGAAGTTCATCAGAGCTTTGGTTCTGACAGAGTATTATTCGGCCTGGAGTCGCCTGGTTTTACTTCATTTCAGATGGCAGAGGGAAGTAATCAGGCGGGGGCTATGCCCTCTAGTTTGCCCCTCAGGCCCCGCGGTTCTCCAGGATTCTCTGGACACGCGTGGCGGTGCAGAAGAAATTATCCTGGCCAAGATACAAGTTCTCTACTCTCCTAAAGAAGGTGATAGAGCCTGTTCCAGCACATTCCAAACCACGATGTGGCAAAGTGGCTCTTCTGCAGGGTGTTCCAGCAGAAGACATCTGCTCAGCTGCTTCTTGGGCGTCCACCTCAACCTTTGCTAATCTTCTTCACATGGCGACAAGATCAGTAGCTCGTCAGCTTGGGAGGAAGTGCAGTTGGTATTCCCCACCTCTGATAGGAAGTGGGCTGCAGCCAATCTAGGTGGCCAGTTTTCTCAGAGACGAGGCAGGGCATCAAGGATTAACCAAAAGCGAAGCGGTTAGAGGGCTTCGCACCAACCGTAGAACCTTAAATTACAAAACCAATACCTCAGGGGATATTTTTTTAAGATCTGTCACAAAATATGTTGTCCCGGCTGAGAACAGGGGTCAACAATGTTTATTTTTATTTCGGCTTCTAACATGTGACATTTACTCAAACAACTTAATGTGTTTTTCATTTAACCAAAACTTTCCTCATTCATTGTCTTCAATCTTAACTGAGCACGATGTGATCGGGTTTAATGATTTAAGGCAATTAAGTTTTATCAAGAAGAACTTTGATTCAGCTCAGGGTTACTGTTAGTGTTATCCAAGGTATAATAAAATGGGTAGTCATGGCAATACTGCAGGACTGCATGTCTGAGGTGACCATCTGCAGCACCGGGGTGCCTCAATGGACAGTGCTGTCACCTTTCCTTTTCTCCCTCTACACGGCGGACTTTACCTATGACTCCAGCAGCTGTCACCTCCAGAAGTTTTCTAACGACTCGGCCATTGTGGGCTGCGTGTCTGGGGGGGGTGAGCTGGAGTACAGGTCAGTCATCAAGGACTTTGTTGACTGGTGTGAGAGCAACTACCTTTGCTTAAACACCGGTAAGACAAGGGAGATGGTGATTGACTTCAGGAAAAAGTCCCCACCACATCAACCAGTGAGCATCCAGGGCTCGGACATTGAGCTGGTGGACAGCTTCAAATACCTGGGTGTTCACCTCAACAATAAACTGAACTGGTCCACACATATCAACGCCGTGTACAAGAAGGGCCGAAGTCGCCTCCACCTCCTGGAGAGACTGAGGTCCTTCGGAGTGTGCAGACAACTATTAAGGACCTTCTATGACTCCGTGGTAGCCTCTGCTATCCACTACGCTGTGGTCTGCTGGGGAGCAGGCAGCACGGACCGGGACAGGAAGAGACTGAACCGGCTGGTCACGAGGGCCGGCTCTGTCCTGGGCCGCTCGCTGGACTCGGTGGAGGAGGTGGGAGAGAGGAGGACACTCTCCAGACTATCCTCCATCAGGGACAACGCTCTTCACCCACTGCACCTGACCGTGGAGGAGCTGGCCAGCTCCTTCAGTGGCAGGCTCAGGCACCCCCAGTGTAGGACGGAGCGTTATAGAAGGTCCTTCATCCCAACTGGTGTCAGGATATTTAACTCTCTACTTTAAATATCCTGATGCTAATCCGTAGTGTTTTTCTTCTCGTGTGTTTTATTTTATTTTTTGTTTTTATTTTAATTTATTTTATTTTATTTTTATTTTATTCTATTTTATTTTGTTAATAGTGTTAAATGTCTAATATTGTAAATAATCTGTATATTTTTAAGATCGTTTTATTTTTTATTTTTTTTATTATCTCTTTTATTATTTCTTTTTTCCTTGCACTTTATTTTTTTCAACTGTGCTGTTGTAAAAGTGTGTTTCCCCTCTGGGGATGTATAAACATTTTCTATTCTATTTCTATTCTAACACATACTAGTGATTAGATTTTGATCTTGTTTCCTTCTTTAGAATTGGTTAAACTTAATTTGAAATATTTATATATATTTGGTATTTCATTTCAAGTGAATTATATATTTTAAATAATTATATTAAAATTAATGTTTTCTCAAAGGATAGAATTATTATTGTTTGTTGTTAATTTTGTTTGAAGATTTGTTTCAAATATTTATGGTTCTGTTTTTATGGCCAGCTTATTTCATTACTGTCATATTTTCTACTACGTCAACTGACCCCGTTTAAGTTGACATAAAATATGTTTCACAAATTGAATAAATGCAACACAAACACTGCATTGTAATAACAAAGTCACTTCGCTGAGGAAACACGTACCGAGTCTGCAGCAGAAGAGAAGAAGAAGAAGAAGAAGAAGAGCTTCCATCCTTCCACTGCTTTGTATTCATCAACTCCTTCTTGCTTTTCAGTCTTTCTGCCAAAGTTCATTCACTTTAGTTCAACTGTAATATGTCGACAGGTATTGTCCGAGGGTGGATTCTGGGTGTGTCCAAGTGAGCGAGTGAAAGTCCAACTTAAGTTTGCCACAAATTATTTACTTGAGCAGCAACTTACAGTTTCACTATCATGACTCAAGGCCTGGGGGCCAAATCTAGACAATCGAGTTGTTCTTGAAGTCAGTTTTAAATTACATTAAATAGTAATTTGAACACGCATATTTGAAGTACTGTAATGGTGGGGTTTGAAAAGTTTAAGTGTTGTAGATTTTACGGAGGTTAGGAAGAATGCTTGAATGCGTGTCCGTGCTCAGTGAGTCAATTGCCTGAAAACTCTTTACCCATCACACACTTTAGCCTGATGCAGAGGATTTGTATGTATATGGACACAAACTAAAATTGGCATGATGGGCACGGCAGTCTTCTCAGTCCGCTATGGCACCAGAATCCTCCCAAAGTTTCCCTTTCAGTTGTCAGGCTGGGGCTCGAAACATGACTCAGGCACAACGATGGACGGTTATGCAGGCTTTTAATCGTCTCAAAAAATCCAACAGAAAATCACTTCAATGGAGGAAGGCTCAAAGACTACAAAACAGTTAACAAAGGATGCTTAACAACTGGAGGATAAACTACTTATTAGAAACTATTTAGTTATCTAAACAAAAAGAAAACACACTCCAGGGGAGGAAAACAAACAGCCATGGAATGCTGCTGCCCCCCTGATTCTGCACAGTGGGCAGGGACATGGGAAGGGGGCTGGTGTTGCTACATCTTGGGAGCAGCATTCGTGCACTCCATCTGCTTCTCTGTTCACCGCACTGAAGCTGCTTCTTCTCCGGTGATACAGCCTTTAGTCAGCAGAGAGAGCGGACAACTTGCTGTCGCTTCCGTGTGTTGGCGGTGGATCGAATGGAAGAGATGCTCTCATTAATCGGATCAGAAGACGGAGGTTTGTTGTTTCCTTACATGTTCCTGCATCAGCTGCCGCTGTCGGTACGCACGGCTCTTGCCAATCCTCCATGCCTGGCTGCAGGCGATTTACGCGGCTTGGCTGAAGAGGCGGATCGTGTCCTGTTCACCTTCAGATGCGTCTCTATGCAGAGCGTGACGGTGGAGCCGTCTCAACCAGACGACAGTGAGGCAGACTGTGCTTCTTCCATCAGCTTTTCGGTGAGAGGCCTCGTTGCTGCGTTTCAACCTGGTGACTCTGGTTCTCAGAAGAGAATTTTTCCCCCGACTAAGATGGACTTGTCCTCCTGTGGCTGCAGAGTGTCACTGAGTGCTGCCAACAGGTTTTCTAGATATAGAGACATTTGGAACCAGGTCGGTGACTGTGTATTTTGTTAGATTCAAAAATATTATACACTATACCTATACGCCATACTTAAATGAATGCTAAAAGATAATCAAAATATAAAGTATAAATTACTAGCTTCATCTAAGAGCTTAAACGTTTGAATACACATTCAAAACCAACATTTCACTCCAGACTGATACACTGTTTCAAGAAAAGCTTGGAGAAGACTTAGAGCCATAAAACAGCGATTACTTGAACATTTGTCCGTCTGCCCGTTTCACACCTGTCGGCGTGAAACAAAGAGCAAACCAGAACACACCCAAAAAAGGGGGGCTGGAAGACAAAGGCATCCGCCCACGCAACAGGGAAGCAAGGAAGTTACTCTCCAGGTGACCCGAGACATGAACGAACTTGGAAGAACCACTGCCCCGGAAGAGACGACCCCCTGGACAGGAAACTTTCCCTTAAATGTAGCGAGATGCTCCATAGTATTTGACCGTCTTTCCCGGAGCTCTTGACCTGTAGAGCTGCCGGCAAAGAGCGAGTCCTTTCGATCGTAAAAGTTTGTATCTTTGTTTGCCTTGAAACGGTGGATAAACGACCCGTACACTCTGCATCTACCTTTTTTCTCCACAAAGCAAAGTATTATGACCCGGACGTGACGTCGTGTTGGAGCGACAGAAACAGACTTGAGAGTTAATCGTTTTAATTTCAATGGACGCAGTTTCAATATTGACTTTGTGATAGCTTCAATCAGTTCCCATTATTGGTGCAGATTTTCTGTAAGCTAATGGTTTGCTCGTGGATGTTGCTAATCGCCGTTTCATTAATGCTGTTACTTTTGCCACTTTTCTATGTAAGCCCGGGGACGGGAGGGGAGTTGTTAATTCATGCTAGTTTCTCAGCCGCAGGTGACGTTTTTCTCAGTTTATTAGCTGATTTTCCATTTCTGACTACTTCAGAGTTCTCAACGACTGAAACCAAACATGGCGTATAGCACTTCATTCCCACTGTCGAACCTCCTGTTTTTGCACGCACACGGCGTCTTGACTCAGCAAAGTTAGCTACTGCTAAAGAGGAGTTTGCTACAATGGAGAGTTTGGGGATAGCGAGGCATTCAAACAGTCTCTGGGCTTCACCACTTCACATGGTGTCAGATGGGTCTTGGCGTCCTTGTGGGGACTGTCAGAGATTAAATAATGTGACTGCTCATGACTGTTATCCCATTCCTCACATCCAGGATTTTTTGGTCCGTTTAGCAAGTGCGACAGTTTTCTTGAAGGTGGATCTGGTGCGAGTCTATCATCAGGTTCCTGTGGGTTCCCAAGACCGGTCATAACACCTTTTGGGCTGTTTGATATCCTGCACATGCCTTTTGGCTTAAAGGGTGCAGCTCAGACCTTTCACAGGTTGATGGATTTGGTTTTTCGTGATCATTTGTGTTCGTCTACCTCGATGACATTTAGGTGGCTAAGGATGGTTTTCCAGAGTCTCGAAGAACACAGACTAATAGTTAACACAGCAAAGTTTCAGTTTCGGGCTGTGATGGACTTCTTGGGCCATCGTATTTCATCACACGGTTCCTTTGCCATCTAAGGTCCAGGCTGTGGTGGATTTCCCCCGGCCCGTCTCCATTAAATCTCTGCAGGAGTTTTTGGGCAGGGTGAATTACAACTGGATCTTACCTCATGCATCCAGCCTCCTACAGCCACTTTATGGGGCCCTGAGGTTAAAGAAAGCAAGTGATGAGGTAGACTGGACACCTGAGCACCTGCAGGCATTTGATGGTGCTGGCAAACACAGTGCTCTCGGCTCATCCCGCGTCTCGTGTGCCAATCGCTCTCACTACTGACACGTCTGATGTGGCGGTTGGAGCTGTGGTTGAGCAGCGTGTGGCAGGGGAGTTTTTTTGTCGCAGACTGAGGGACAAGGAATTTAAATACAGCGTCTTTAACCATGAATTGTTACAGTTGTACCTGGCTAAACAGCATTTTCGTTTCTTGCTATAAGGCGGTGCGTTTACTGCCTATGTCGATCATAAACCATTGACATTTGCAAAAGGTTGAGTAACGGAGCCTTGGTCTGCTCGCCAACAGCGCCACCTGTCTGCCATTTCAGAGTTCACTACAGACATTCAGGATGTGGCTGGTAATGCAAACTTGGTTGCAGATTGCCTTTCTCGGGTGTTGGTTTGTCCTGTTCACCTCCGGATTGATTTTACTGGTATTGCTGTCAGTCAGGGGACCCTGACATTGTGGATATTGGGTCAAGTGGCACTGCCACTCAAGCTGGAGGAAACTGTGGTGCAGGATAGTGGTCCCACACTCCTGTACATCGTTTCCAGCGGCTGCCCCCGACCAGTGGTGCCTATTGCTTGGCGTCATCGTTTTTTTGACGTGGTACACTCTTTCTCTGACCCCGGTGTCCGGGGGTGTTGTTGAAGCTTGTCGGAGCTAACTTTGAAGCTAAGTCCTAAGTGCGTAGCATGTCAGCATGCTAAAGTGTACCAACACACCAAGGCGCCTCTGGAACCATTTTTTTGGTTCCTGCCAGATAGTTTGATCATGTGCATGTTGACCTGGTAGGACCGCTGCCTCCCAAGGCTTCACACACTTGCTGACTATCATCAGACAACAAAGTGACCAAAGGCGGTTCTTCTGTTCTCAACAGCATCTGCAGACGTGGCAAGGGCATTTCTTTCCACCTGGGTCGCTTGTTTCGGTTCCTCTTCCGACATAACATCCGATAGAGGTTCACAGTTTGTTTCCGAGCTATGGTCATTGCTGGCGAGGTCTCTAGGGGTAAAGCTTCATCATACCACGGCATATCACCCTCAGGCTACTTGCATGTGTGAGCATTTCCACCGGATGCTTAAGGCTTCGTTATGTGCAGCAGTCATGGATGCCTGCTGAGTAGATCACTGCTCGAAAACATATGTAAAGTTCATGGATAATTGTTGGATAGACAATAAATAAACACAAGACATTGATTGTAATCACAATAATAATACAATTATATATTTATGAGGTTCATTGTCTTTTAACATTTTTCCACAGTTTTTGCAATGTATGTCTTTCATATTTGTGCGTTGTGTGTTAAGTGTCCACACACATGCTCTTGGTCTGCTATAATTTGGTCTGGGTCATGGGCGTGGCCTAGTCACCTCATTAGTTCGTGTCCGCCTAGTTCGTCATGTGGTCAGGTTGTTATATCTTGGCTTCTGCGTTGTGTATCACTATCCAAAGGGATACATTTGTTCGGTGGCTCGAAATATTTTTTTTTACGTTAACCACATCCTCGTAAACCAAGTAGAAAGAGGTGCTCCCCTTTCGCTGTGACAATGCAGGTTTGGGATCTAATTTTACATCGACCCGAATGTGTGTGTGTGGGTGTGCATGGTACTTCTCTCAGAGACTAATACATTGAAGCTTCGAGTGTGTGTGTGGTTCACAAACATGGAGCAGATCAGGTCAACACAACCCTCACAAACACAAGGGACACAACCGTACAAACCCCAACCACTTTTCACTTGCTTCATCTGACCCCAATAAATAAACATAAAATAACATTAAAACATTTTTGTTAAAAACAAAATGTCTGAGGGGCAGCAGGAAGATACAGGCCAGTTTGAAGGTGAATGTGCCCTCTTGACTGGGAAAAGCCAGGAGTGTGAGCTCTGAGTTCAACTCTGTTGTAGTGACTGATTCGGTCTTCAAGGTCTGGATCCCTCTGACCTCTCTTGTCCTGAACTGTAGGTGAAAGTCTCTTTAGGGATTTGGGATTTCTGTTGCTTCCAGAAGAGTGAGTGCCTTCTTTGTAGGTTAGACTTTCTCCTCTCTGGCTCCTTCAGAGTCCAGACGAGAGTCTTGGTGTTCCTCAGCCAGAGGATCATCAGGGAGATGGACTCTGTCGGGCAGGTTGGTTCTTTGAGACCCTGAAAGTCCAGACGGTGAGAACAACATCAACATCTGAGCTGGTGTGTGTGACTTTTCTCCTATAATACTTAAGTGTAGCAGCTCTCACCTGTGTGATTGTGCTCTGTGAGGTCACATGATCCCTCCTCCGTCTCCTCAGGTGTTCTCTCCTGCTGTTGGTCGTCACTAGCATGACTTCCTCCCTCCTTTCTCTCTCCATCTGATGTTTCCTCAGCTGGGACTCTCTCCTCTCTGGCTCCTTCAGAGTCCACACCAGGTTCTGCTGGTGAGGGAGTGTGAGTGGAGGTGTTGGTCAGAGACAACTTTGATCTTCCGTCCTCTTCTGTCTTCAGCTGCACATCTGGAAAAACAACATACTGACACGTGATCACAGTTTGTGTGAGATTGTGAGTGTGTGATGGTGATTGTGTGTGTGTGGATCATGTGTGTTAGACCCTGAGTGTGCATGTGTGTCAGTGTGCATGTGTGTCAGTCACCCTGAGTGTCTGTATTACTGTAGTTTCTGATAGTGTGTGTATGTGTGTATGAGACACTTCTCTCCTATGATACTGACACTAGAGTGTAGCAGCTCTCACCTGGTCTTTTCTCCTGCTGTTGGTCGTCACTAGCATGACTTCCTCCCTCCTTTCTCTCTCCATCTGATGTTTCCTCAGCTGGGACTCTCTCCTTTCTGGCTCCTTCAGAGTCCAGACGAGAGTCTTGGTGTTCCTCAGCCAGAGGATCATCAGGAAGGTGGTCTCTGTCAGGCAGGTTAGTTCTTTGAGACCCTGAAAGTCCAGACGGTGAGAAAAACATCAACATCTGAGCTGGTGTGTGAGACACTTATTTCCTATAATACTTGAGTGTAGCAGCTCTCACCTGTGTGATTGTGCTCTGTGAGGTCACATGATCCCTCCTCCGTCTCCTCAGGTGTTCTCTCCTGCTGTTGGTCGTCACTAGCATGACTTCCTCCCTCCTTTCTCTCTCCATCTGATGTTTCCTCAGCTGGGACTCTCTCCTCTCTGGCTCCTTCAGAGTCCAGATCAGGTTCTGCTGGTGAGGGAGTGTGAGTGGAGGTGTTGGTCAGAGACAACTTTGATCCTCCGTCCTCGTCTGTCTTCAGCTGCACGTCTGGAAACAGAACATACTGACACGTGTTCACATGTTCTGTGTCTCTGACACTGAAACACTTGAACACTGAAGCTTTCAGTGTGTCTGTGAGAGTCTGTGACTAAGTATGTCTGTGAATGTGTGCATCTCCGAGTGCACGTGTCTGTGTAAGTCTGTATCTTTGACTGTGTGTCTGCGTACATTTCTGTGACTGTGTGTACATTTCTGTGACTGTGTGTCTTCGTGTTTGTGTGCGTTTCTGTATGGGTGTGTGTGTCTGTGACTGAGCGAGTGTGTTTGTTTTGTTGACTGTGTGAGTTGGTGTGAGTGAGTGGGTTTTTGTTTGTAAATCTGTGTGTGTGCATGTTTGTTTCAGTCTGTCAGATTGGGTTTGTGTGTGTGTCCTGGCGTTTGTGTTTGTGTGTGTCTCAGTGTAGCGGCTCTTACTTGTTGGCTTGTGTTCTGTGAGGTCATGTGACTCCTCAATGCTGATTGTCATCAAAGATGAAGGATCTTGATGTTGTTGTGTTACTGAAGTGTCCAGTTGTTGCTGCTCCTTCTCTCCCTCTGTTGATCCAGACTCTCTGTCCTGAACGTTTCCCTCTCTGGCTCCTTCAGAGTCCAGACGAGAGTCTTGGTGTTCCTCAACCTGAGGATCATCAGGGAGATGGACTCTGTCAGGCAGGTTAGTTCTTTGAGACCCTGAAAGTCCAGACGGTGAGAACAACATGAACATCTGAGCTGGTTCTTCATGAAGCTTCTTCTTCACAGACACAACTCACCTGAGACTCTTCTCCGGTCTTCAGAGTTAGTCTCGTGGTTTGGGAGAAGAAGAGCAAGTTTCTGGCGGGAAGGAAGAGTCAAAGCTCTGCTCAGACTCTCGTCTTCCACCTGGTGATGATCTGATCAAACACGACAGTAAAACAGCTTGACTCGTTTATATCTTCCAGGGTTTTGTGTTGATAAAGTGAGAAGTTTTCATCTCATTTAGCGTGTTTGTGTCTTTATTTCCAGAGCCCACTAGAGGGCACTATTTTCTAAATAACATGTCTGAACGACTGAATGAAACCTCAGATCATTTTAATCAATTGTGTATATTTTGTGGAAGGAAACCAGAGTGTCTGAAAGACATACATGCACTCATACACCTGTAATCAAACCTGCAACCTGTTGTGACTGTGTGTTGTTATCATGTTGTGGTGAAGATGAAATATAAATAAAGCAGCACACACACCTTCATCTTTCTCCTTTGAGTTGACATGTGTCTCCATCAGAACATCTTCTTCACCTTCCTCACAAGAACCTTTGACTGACATGAATAAATGTGGCTTAAAAGTTTTGAATTGGATTATTATTTCAATTCTTTGGACCTAAATTACGTATGTAAAATTCAGTATCGACTTTTCAATAGACAGTGAAATATCACAAAACATATTTTTAATATTAAACAGATTTTCTCCCTTATGAAATCTGTCTGGTGTTGTCTTTTTTGTTTGTTTTTTCCATACAGACAAAAGCAACAACAAACATGTCAACCAATCACAAAGTGGTCGGACCAGGAGGTAGTTTGGATCAGATTGAAAAGGTTTTTTTTTATTGTTCATATTAGCAATGAAAGTGGAAGAAAGTTTTAAATGGGAAATTTGAAGTTTCATTGACTATTTATTTGTTCATTTTCTAACCTTATCGTTACTGCAGGATGTGATGTCAATACGTAAAATTCGATTAAAGTACAGCATTATATTTGAATTCCATTGATTGATCAAGAAGTGCAACGCGTGACATTGCCAGAAGGTGACAGAATGGACAAGAAAACGATTTTTTTAAGTTCACACCTCCCATTTTTAAAGGGCGACTAATGTGTTAATTTAAGTGTTTCTTAAATAGATGTTGGACTCTATTGTACTCATCAGTATGTATCTGTTTTTTACAAAACTCTCTTTTCATTGAAATAATAGAAAATGTGCTTAAGCCCTGCCTTCTGTTTTTCTGGACACTGTGATTGGTCAAGAATCAAGGTTTGTATAAACACTTGTTGTATAAACAAAGTGGGGTGTGATTACAGCTAGCTGGAGCACAAGTGAAGCATTTATCAAATCATAATTAAATGTGATCTAGTAACCTCTCATTCGCCAAGAGTGTGTTGTCAGGATTTAGAACTGTTGGCTGTCACCCTGCGGCCATACTATCTACCACGTGAGTTTAGTCAGTCGTGTTGTGTGTTTACATTCCCCAGAGTTCTGTGGCTCGCTCTGCCTGTGAGAGGATCCACATAGTGACAGCTGGACTTCAGAATCAGTACATCCTGTAAACACTGTCATCAGTAAACAAAGGAAGAGCAGATGGATTTTACGAATGCTCCCCCGCCCAGCCCCCCAGATGCAACACTAATAGACTCAGGGACTTATTCATTCCTCATACTTTTAGACTCTATAATTCTTTGGGGGCAGGAGGAATGTAAAAGTATGATGTATTCTATTCCATGTTAATCTTTGTATCTGTTGTATCCTTCTCTTTGCGTTATTTCCTTTTGACCTATTTTTGTCAATGTTCTTTACACTTTTACTTTGTTTTGCGCTTTGTTCTTGTTTTTATGATGTCTTCTGTGAACTGGGACCCAATTTCCCGAAAGAGATCTCCAGAGGGAGTAATAAAGTAAATCTAATCTAATCTAAAGGGACTAACTGCATCTTCAACACACTGTACTTGTTAGAACTCCTGTATATACTAACTAGACAAATTATCTTTAGCTATCTTAACTTAACATCAGTTCAGTTACCATCGCCACTCGTCGAACAATTGAGGAATGTCAGGATTCGTCTCAGTGAAGATTCTCTTCCTGTTGCTAACAAAATAACAGAATGAAACACAAGATCCTTCTTCATGTAGAAAGTTCTCTTTCCATTCCAACCAGTCTAGGATAGAAACAGGAAGTCGCACATACCTTGTTTCGTCGCCTGTTTTTTCACATCGGATTTCCTTTTTGTTGTAAAAAATGCTGGAAGGACAAATGAAACCACAGACTCAGAATTTTCATTCTCTGGTTCATGTTCATAATTTTTTATATTAAACCTTTAAGCATTGAATATTAAAATATTGGTATAAAAGTGACAATAGGCAATATTAAATTTAAAAGTCTAAAAATTAAAAAAATCAGAATTAAGAAAATATGTAAGGGTTCATTTTAAAAATCAAAATACTGAAAAGAAAACAAATTCAACTTTTTAATATAAAAATTATTGAATTAAGTTAAATTAATGAAATGCTTAAGAAAAATTTCAAGATACAAAATTTGAAATGGTAAATTCAACCATTCAACTTTCTGATGTCTCCGATTTAATTCCAAATTATCCCCTAAGGACCTCACAATATTCCACCTCAAGAGTTACGACCTCTGACCTCTACCCCCTGTGTTGCTGTGTGTCTTGACCTTCACCTTTAAGTGTCCTCCGGGACAGGAAGCCCGCGATAAGAAGCAGAAGGATGAGCAACAGGACGACGACGATCGGGGCGACGGATGCGTGCACGCCTTTTACTGGAAAAGATTTTTTTAAACAACATCTTGATTTCAGTGATATTTAGTCCAACACACTGACCTGGGAAACACTTGTTTGCTGTGAAAACAGCTTGATCCTGGTTCAGGGGGGACCTCACGTGGCAGGTGTGCACGCTCTCGTCATGCTCGTCCTGCAGCTGAATCGTCAGGTTGGAGCCCAGATGTTTGGTTCCGTTGGAGCTCCACTCAAAGTTGAGGAACTGAGGGCGACTGAAGTCTGCTGTGCAGACCAGCTTTGCCAGGAGTTCACCCTGAAGCTCACAGTGAACGTTTGTGTTGAACACTTTGTCTGGACGACACACAAACACACAGAGAAGACGACATCAGCACTATTAGCACTGAAGGATACATGATGGATCATGGTGTTTGCAGATGATATAGTGATTTGTAGTAAGAGTTGATACAGAAATTATTATAATTATTATTATAGTAAAAGATTAACTTTATGTAGAAAGTGCAAACACAAACTTGAGCTAATATATTTATTCCAGTAGAACTATGAAAGTAGTGCCATCAGTATATTAAATCGTTTTTTCTATTTATTAAATCATTTCTTTAACGAAAAGTTGAATTCGCTTTTGAATTGAATTGAATTATTCAATTGAATTCAATAATTTGGATATGAAAAAAAAATTTTAACCCTTGGTCAAGGCGACCAGAAGGCCCAAAAACAAATGTGTTTGTAGTATCCATTTTGTCAATGTGAAAACCTCCCTGGCTTACAGAAATACATGCAGTGGTCAAGGTCATTACCACAAAGACATTTGTTTTCGGGCCTTCTGGTCGCCTTGACCAAGGGTTAAAAAATTTTTTTCCATTTGAGCCATTTGCAACTAATGGTAGTTTTACAGCCTTGTTTGAATTTAAAAGTTAAAGCGAGTGAAAATCAAAGTCCATGAGTACAGGTTTGTTAGAGAGACTGAAGAGTAACTAACCTATAACCTCCCGATGATACACTAGATTTTCTATCTGGTTCTTCTTATTTGGGAACGAAACCTTCAACTCATATTCCCCGCTGTCCTCGAACTGTGCGTCACTGATCCTGAGCTCTGCAGAAAACCAGTCCAGCTGAACTCTGTCCTTGTACGAGCCGTATTCTTGTTGCTCTCTGCCGTTGAAGGTGACAATTACTCTGCCGTTGTGCATCCAGAGTATCTTATCAGGAGGACCAAAGGCGGGCGGCTTGATGTGGATCTCCTGACCCTTCAGGATATATTGGATCTCCTCTGCTGCATCTGAGAACAAGTGGAGGAGAAACAGACTAAGCTGTGTCTTCAGATAATCATAGCTATTATATTATAAATCTATAAATATTATATTTTTTATATGACCAGGTTTATTTTTCCCTGAGGAATTATCATCTTTATCACCCCACAATAAAGAACTGCGACAGACTGGCGTCCTGTCCAGGGTGTCCCCTGCCTCTCGCCCAATGAAACTGGGATGATAAAATAATAATTCATTCTACAACATTTAATGTTTCCTGTCATAAAAAATATTTTGATTTGATGATGGAATTTTTTCCATTGTAAACAAATGACATGCTGATGTTCAACATATTGTCATATTGTGATGGGTTGGTGAACTGTTAGCCACAAGCTAAGCTAGCAAGAATAGCATTCAAATAATTAAAGTGCCTGGGACCTTGGCTCCTAGAATGGTTTTTGGGGTCATATGCTGTTTGTGATGTCAGTGAAAGAAACAGTGACTTTGTAACATATCATAAATAATGATGGTTAAATAAGAAATGAAACCTTTATTTTATTTAATATAGTTTGGTATAATCACTTAAATTATGTTGTGATGAAAACCGTTAAAAACAAAATATCAATTAGTATGTTTGTGGTGTGACTTTAAAAGAAGTAATGTGTTTTCAGATATTCATGTGAACTTGCTTTATAATCTCTTGAGTCATAAAGGTGTTTGTTCAGGTAAAACATGTTGAACGTCTACAACACGCCTGTGTACTTGTTTCAGTTTAACTTGAGTGACGGGGAGCAAAGTTTGAGTCTGGCTGATTATTTACTCGACACGTTGATCTCATGAACACACACTTCAACACAACTGATGAAAGAGTAGAAACCACTCATGAAGGTCTGACGACCACAGGAAACAGATAACTGGAGACAGAACGAACGTACATTTCCAAAGACAGGAATCAAATAAGTTACCTCGGCTTTGCTAGATCAACTAAAATTAACTTTCATGGTGTCCGCTGAAACTAAACAAACATTTTATTATAAAGAATGGTGAATGATTTTTGACAGTTTTCTGTGTAGGATCTTAAAATGCTAGGTTTTGTTTATATCTTTCACTGGATCCTTCTCTGGTTGCATGTTTAACTAGTTTAATGATCAAATAAATAATAAATGAAAAAATTAAGACTTGTTTATGGTTTGTTCTAAAGTATTTTGTATAAAGGTTTTATGATTTGTTCACAAGAGTGAGTAGTTGGAGAAAATTGTCATGCTACATGCTAGCGACTGTAAGCAATGTGCTAATGAAAGCTAACAATCGTATTATTTGGCAAAAGTGTAACGTAAGTTTTATATTTGATATAAAAAAGTGAAGAAGGAATCCTGAGACGAGTCAACCTTCATACCACGCTTCAGTCTAAGAATTTGAACTATTTCACACGTTTCATTTTGTCTTCAGTTTGTCTGTGTGTGTTGGGTGGAGCCGGCTCAGGTCAACAGTGGTGACACAACATAACAACATAACACCTCTTTTTCTTCAAGATCTGTCACCAAATATGTTGTCACGGCTGAGAACTTGGGTCAATGATGTTTAATTTTCTTTTCGGCTTCTAACATCTGACATTTACTCAAACAACTTAATAACATATGGATGGAATATGTTTATCATTTAACCACTACTTTCCTTGTTCATTGTCTTCAATCCTAACTGAGTACTATCTGATCAGGTTTCATGATTTTTGGCCATTTTCACAAGAACAACTTTGATTCAGCTGACGGTCACTAACTGTTAATTCCCTCCTTGAAATTGATTAAAGTTAAATAATTTAAATATTTACTTATGTGTGTGATAAATATTTAGACTAAAATAAAAACATTATTTTTGTATTTGGTGTTTCAATTCAAGTGTATTATATATTTTAATTTAATATAGTCAAATTATTGTTTTTTTCAAATGATAGAATTTTCTACTTCTTTGTTTCAAATGTTTATAGATTCGTTTTAAATGTTTGTAGATTTGTTTCAAAAGTTTGTAAATCTGTTCTCCCAGCCAGCTTATTTCATTACTGTCATATTTCCTGTTAAGTCCCCTGACCCCGTTTAAGTTCACATAAAATACGTTTCACAAATTGGATCAATGCTGAAAGTGTGTGTATTTTAAGCTGCTTTCAGAAAAACATTTTAAATGCTTTTCATTGGCTTGTATTTCAAGTCACTGAAAAATATAATGGTCACATTAATAATAAAAGTATTTTCTAAACATGATGCACAAGAGTTTTTAAAATATTTTAGATGTTATGTCACTTGTTTTATATGAACAGTCAGTAGTGAGTTTGACTAAATCTTCTCACTTTTTAACAAACTTTCACTGCAGAGTCTTCACACACCTGAGACAGGTGCAGTCATTGAATCAGAGCAACACAAACACCTTTGTAATAACACAATAAGTCACTTCCTCCTCGCTGAGGAAACACGTACCGAGTCTGCAGCAGAAGAGAAGAAGAAGAAAAAGATTAAGAGTTTCCATCCTTCCACTGCTTTGTATTCACCAACTCATTTTCAGCTTTTCTGCACAGGTTTATCCGCTTTAGTTCCACTATTCTGCGTCGACAGGTATTGTCCGAGTGTGCAGGTGGATTGTGGGCGTGTCCAAGTGAGCGAGTGAAAGTCCAACTTAAGTTTGCCACAAATGATTTACTTCAGCAGCGACTCACAGTTTCACCAGAGAGACTGAAGGCCTGGGGGCCACATCTAGACAATAGAGTCGTTCTTGCAGGTTTAAAATGACTTTAAATAGAAATATAAACACGCATATGCGAAGTGAAAAATGTATTTATTCAGCAGCACACTGCACTGCGGTGGTTTATGTGACCCTGTGTATGTGCGTGTAGGACTTTAAAAGTGTGACACTGCCGTGGTGCGACACTCCCATGGGCAAGGCACATTCCTCCGTCAACTGTTGACTGTCGTCGTCCCAGCACATCACCGTGGAGATGACTTGGTTCTTGTTGTCTCGGCCTCCGGTGATGAAGAGTTTGTTGCTGCAGGCGGCGATGGCGCAGCTCGCCCTCTCGCCCAGCCGGGTCACCAGAGACCAGGAGTCCTGCAGCGGCGTGTAGCAGTACATGGCGTGCATCGCTCCTCCTGGGTTTCAAGAGGAATCAAACAAGTGTATCAGTTATTACGGAATATTAAATGGTTTCATTTAACATTTGCAATGGTTAATCTTTTTTAATTTAAATATTTTATGGTTTTTTTTAATTATGTTTAATAATTTAATTCAATAACGTTATTGTTGTTGTTATTCTAATAATTCAAAAATACATTTCTTTTTCAATGCATTTTAAATTCAATATAGAAATGTTGGTATAATAGTGCCACCTTACGGTACAACATTGAAAAGGCTACAAAAATAAAATGTTTAATTTAGAAGAACAAATGAAATGATAGGAATTAAAATTAAAATATTTGATCAAGAAATCTTTCATTATATAACGTATTGAATGGAATGGCTAAAAAACATTATTCAATGCTTTAAAAATTCAATAAACAAATTCATACTTTAAACAACTGAAATGTTAAATTCCAACATTCAATATTCTGAAGGGACTGATATCATTTTTTTTAAAAAAGCTCACAAATGTACTGAACTCTAAAATGAGACACACATGGGGTAAAATGTGTTATTGAAATTCCACTTCACTGATTTTTTTTTTAAAAGTATAGAATTCTGATACAATATTTATTGACACTTATCACCAGCCTGTTGCAGCCACATAAACATACTCTGCTGGTTGGATTTGTTCAACACATGTGACGTACCAACGATGTAGATGTAGTTCTTGAAGCTGACGGCGTTGGTGCACTTGGTTTCGATGGGGATCGGCGCTCGCAGCTCCCAGCACTCGGACCCGGCTGACCAACACTGAACCTTGTTAGTGGCCAGCTTTCCATTCGGCCCTCCTCCAATCACGTAGATCCACCTGTCGAAAGTCGCCGCCGCACAGGAGCTGACGCCTTCTTCAAGAGGAACCACCTGGGGAAGGAAGGGGTTAAAGCTGGGTATGAGTGTGCAGGTTCTGGTCAGAAGATTTCTGCCGAGAAAGCATCTTTTAGCTGAGCCGCTAGCAGTGACCCCCGAAGAGGTTCCGACGATGACTGAGGACGAGAGGATACGGTCAACTCCAACAGCTTTTAAAGTGGAGTCAACAGTCACGGGGTCTGTAAATTCTGCAACACCAGATCGATAACTATGAACATGTGGTCTGTGTTCACCTCGGTCCAGCGGTTGTGAAAGGGGTCGTAAGCTTCGACGCTGTCGAGCCTCTTAATTCCATCGAAGCCACCAAGAGCGTAGACCTTCCCGCCCAGGACGGCCATCTTGTGTCTCCAGCGTCCTGTGGTCAGGGCCTCGATCTGGATCCACTTGTCCAGGGCGCCGTTGTATTTCCAGACGTCCCTTTGCGTCTCTTTACCTCCTTAAACGACACAAATGTGTGGAGAAAAAAGACATATTGATACACAATCTTCGCTCTAAATGCAACTTTATCAATGGTGTACATCGTCCAGGCAAAGGTATGAGACCCACTTAAGGTTTTTTTTGGTAAAAACCTTTAGGTCTAAACCTACCAGTTGGGGATAACAGGTTTAGTTCGTAATTACTACACCAGGAAGTTTCTCTCACCCGAGATAAACACCTCGTTTCGGAAGGTGATGCAAGCGAACTCCACCCATTTACGCTTTTTGCACTCGTCCTCGGCGTCCGTCAGGGGCAGCAGAGCGACCTCCAGCCTGCTGCGTCTGAGGGGGTCCAGACACGTCACTGTGGGGACGAAGCGCTCGTCTTTGGTGCAGCCCCCGATGATCAGGAAGACCTCGGACAGGAAGTGCTTCATGCGAGGTTTGGTGCGTTCTGAGACGACCTGAAAGCAGATGTTACTTTTGGACCGTGGAACGTGTTTCAGATACTTCCCTGATCTCTGAGGAAAACAACTTTGAATGTATACAGCACATCAAGTGAGTTATTTTATATTCATATATTTTATGCATTTTCATATCTTAACAAATATTTAAAAGAAAAGAAAACTAATGTTAGGAGAGTCCAGTTTAGGTTAGGTTAAGGATAGGCTTAGGGGTAACGGTTATTGTTAGGGTAAAGCTTAGGGTTAGTGTTAGGGTTATGTTTGGTTAGGTTAGGTTAGATTAAGTCAGGATAAAGTTAAGGTTAAGATTCAGGTCGAGGTTAGGTTGAGGTTAAGGTGTAGCTGTAGGTGTAGGTTTAGGTCGGGTTTTATTTATATACGTTTATATATAATATACAATGTGTCTCATTAGACAAGCTACATTTACCTGACAAAAATATCCCAAAATATACAAAACGCCATCTTATTTAAGTTGACATTTAGATTAATCCTTGTATAAGTCCCAATATTTCAACATTTTGTCACATCGAGAAGATTAAAAAAAAAAAAATTAACAAAAGCTATGTGGAACTTTTTAGTCCTGCTATGCATGGTGGGATAGTTGGTTACATTCATATCAAATATATGAAAAATCTAAAGCAATATCTAATTTTTCAACCTTAAAGTTGATTACAAATTATAGGAAAGTAAAAAAGTGTTTGTTTGTTCCATTGGTGCTGAATAAAAATATTTAATTTATTTTGTCAATCATTGTGTTGAGAGAAATACTAATCATTTTTAATATGTTGGTCAACTTTATTAATATGTGGAACTTACACTACGAAAATTTAACTAAAAAGATAGAAGTTATATCAAACAAGACTTTTAAAGGTTACTGACCTCCCTGCCGGAGAGATGATACATCCGAGCCTCTTGCAAAAGTGGAAACGTCTCTTCATGATGACGAATCAGCTCATCAGACTCCACATGATCCACAAAGTACGCCGGGTCCATCAGCGGCAGCCGCACACAAGACAACAACCGGGCCAACACTGGAGAGCGTTCATCCTGCTGAGCCCTGATCCAGCTCATGAGCGCCTCGAATACACACTCCTCCACCTTCACGTCCAGGTCGGTCCTCTTCAGGATGGACTCCAGAGACTCTGCGGGGAGGTCCAGGAAGTCATGCTGTTGGACCACGTGTGAGAACTGAGAGCAAATGTAGTCCTGGACTTTGTTCTTCAGAGACAGGAGGTTGTGGTCCACGGACAGCTTCAAGATATCCACACAACTGTCCGAGCTGAGCAATCTGCTGAGGAAGTCGGCGCAGGCGTCCACCACTCGCAGGAACTGTGAGAGACGAGAAGGTTTTAAACACCTGCATCACCAGCTCCGAGTTGGATGACTTTGTGTTTCGAAATACCCATTATAATATTCAAAAGTCTCACCTGCCTGTCAATCATTTTCTAACCTTTTTCTGGCAGTGATGTGCTGATGAAGCTTTGTGAAACATTGTCTTCTTTTTTTAATCTCACTAGGTGGCGCTACAGGTTTCAGACACAAATTTTTATTGAAAGAGTAAAAAATCACTGGAATCCGATATAGTGGTTTTCCTGAAAACGAGGCTTCATGAAGCTTTGTTATATTTGCCAGTTTAGAGTTCGGAGTCTGGCTGTTCACTGTCCTGGTTTTCTGCAGGACCTTTATTTGGATTCCTCTCCATTTTTTATTTTTATTTTAATCAGACCTGTCGCTAGTGCTGGTCTGATGAAGCTTCATGAAACATTGTCATGTTGTTTATAGGTCAGAAGGTGGCGCCATCATTTTTAGAAATGATGTGATGTTTCATTAGAACAGTTGTTTAAATCAAAGAAAAATAGTACGGAGACCGCCATCTAGTGGACTCTGAAGATAAAAACACTTCTTCATGAAGCTTCATCAAACCATCACTAATTGTCGCTATCTCCTGGAAGACATTCCCTCTACGCCTTTTTGTCTTATTAAATATTGAATGAGTCTTTTATGGACTTTACCTTGTAATAAAAATGCCACCAGACCATACCAAAAAGACGCTTATGCGACAGGCAAACATAACATGACGACGTAGAAGCAAACGATGGACAAGCTACTCTTTTGGTATAGTCTACTGGCACTATTTTACAGTATACTAACATTTATATATTGAATTTAAAAGGCTACAAATTGGTAAATATTGAATTTTGAAAATTCATTTTTGGATTATTGGTATAAGAATATCAAACACTACAGTATGTGTAATTTCCGGTGAAAAATGAATTTAATTAAATAATCAATAAAAACAATTAAATGTTAGAAAAAAATATATACTTTACCAAACATCTTAAGATGTTTTTATTTGTTCAGGCTTTTCATTGATTTTCTGGAACTCCTGTTGTGTTATCAGTTTTATCTTGACCTTTATAGTTTATACTTTATTGAATATTATTTTGATTGTTTAAGCGCTTTGTGACCCTGGTCTGGAAAAGCGCTATATAAATAAAATTAACTTACTTACTTTCCATCAACACCAGTTTTACTTTATTAGAAGTATAATTGTTGACTTCCATAATCTCTGTTCCTCATCCTATCTTTTACACTGACATCCTTACACTGTAGGTCAAGAAATCAACATGAACACTTTACTGTTTGCTAATTTTATATTTAAAAGGGCGTTGTGTGTGCGAAAAGTTTCACTTCCCACTTGAACAGAAGTGACAGTATGGTATTTTCATCAATGATGTCACAGATCGACACATCTGTTATTTTGTTTTCCTACCTGGAACTGACTTGCGGCCTCCAGCACCCTCTGGACGTTGGCGTGCGTGAACGCAGCACTGCTGGTGTAGGTGTAGTGCAGCAGCGTCTGCATAGTCCCACTGTCCACGCCTATCAGTTCCACTCGCTCCTGGCGACTCTCCTTCAAGCCGCTGCAGAACATGGCCCTGACCCACAACACAACATTGACTCCAGCTCCTTTCTTTCTGAATCTGCTCCGCTCACCTGAAGTAGTGGCTGGCGGCGGCCAGCACGACCCTGTGGCAGGGGAAGTCACGTCCCTGGACGCTCAGGACCACGTCGGTCAGTTCTCTGTTGACCCTCAGGAGCTCCATTCCCCTCTGCAGCTCCACCGGCAGCCCGGCGTCCTCCCAGCACGACTGGGTCGAACCATCTGTCGGGTCATTGCGACTGGATTCGTCGGCACGTCCAAGGACGGGGCAGTCAGTGGTTCTCTCCACAGAGTCGCTCATGTCAACAGAAGCGTGTGTGACTTCACTGGCTAAAAAAGTTGTTTTGCTCCTTTCTGACTTCTAATTCCTCTTTTAACCGGATCTCTGCAACGGCAGTTTCTCAAAACTTCCTCTTCTCGACTCACTAAGTCACTCAGCACATCTACCATAAATAGTCCATGATACCGTAGCTAGTGATGTGTGGATGAAGCTTCATGAACCACTGGCCTATTTTTTAAGAGCCCAGTAAGTGGCGCCATCGGATAAGAAGTGATGCTGGGTCTAAATACAATGGCTTTGCTAGAGATATGGATTATGCCATAGTGGGCTCTTTTAAAATGAATACCATTACACATTTTTTTCCAGTTACCCCTTGTGTCCAAGCTGTGTAATTACAATGTCGTGAAAACTCCTGCCCCGCTGCCACATACTACATGTGCATTTTTTTTACAAAACGAGAGAAAGTTGTTGGGTCTGTTGCCTGTTTTACCTTCTAGGAAACCTCGAAAAGTAACCTAAGCCATTAAGGAAATGACTGCAACCGCCACCTTGGTCCAACAAGATGTTTGGTGATCACTATTAAAATGATAGAGTTTTAATGAGGCACAGGAAATAATTCCTTTAATTTATAATAAATTAAGAAAATATGATGAAACTCTTTTAGTTGTTGACATTTTTTTACACTTAAGTTGAACCAACTACTCTTAAGGTTTAAGTTGTTTCAGCTGCTTATGAAAAAGAAGCTGGTTTACCAAATCAATGCTTTTTTTTAATATAAATTAGGAATTATTTATGTAATGAAAAAATGTGTTTTTGATTGTTAAATGGAATGATACGTTGGTAGTTACAGTTGTAGTTACATTTATTTCCACGGCATTACGCTGTTTTCAAGGTATTATATGTGAATATCTGAGGTCAGTAGTAATTTATGAGCTTGACCTATGTTCCTGTTCATGGTGGTCGGTTCGAATCCCACTTCTGACAACAATTTTATTTCTACTCATGTGGTTAAGTGTAGTTCAGTGTCGGTTGTTGTTTTTCAAAAGCTGTACATTGTCCAATGGATATACATTTACAGTTCAGTAATTTAGACGTTGTACATAAATACGCACGCGCAAACGCGCACACGCCTGTTGAGGTAAATCGCTTTGTTGGTATTGATGACGTCACATCCCAGAATAACCCCAAATATAAAAAACAAAACACTGACTGAATGTACTAGTGTCGCATTTACTAACTGTCACTGAACGCACCGCAGGGAAGGCGTGTGTGGCTTCACCGCAAAGCGTCTCACTAGTGACTCCCCGGCCAGGTACGCCTGTGTCCTGCCGCCGCTATTCTCTCGGCCCACAGCTAAAATAAACCTTATTCAATAAGGTTATATTGACCGAACTGTAGCGGCCATGGCGACCGAAACCAAGCCAGAGCCGGCGGAGAGTGAAGAGGAGGATGTGTACGAGGTGGAGAGGATTATTGACATGCGGGTGGAGGAGGTAAAGCTAGCTTAGTTGAATGGCCACAGCTAGCCTGGCTAACGTAGCCGCATCGGTTTTTCGCTCATTTCGAACGTAGTTACTGCAATTCCGTGTACTTTTATATTTGTGTGCGTTTGCAAGAGATACAGGAGCGATGACTAAATAGTAATTTAAATCCTGTACAGCCAACTATAGTTCCATGTCCCCCTCAGGCCCCAGAATACAGATATAAAAATTATATCTTGCATATTGTCCACAGTAGTCAATAAAAAATACAACACACATACTACCAGTACACCTTAAATTAAATATATTGTGTCATTCGAGTTGCACTAAAATACTGTTGCCATCACGGAACCCCCCGCGGTCACAACACCTTCATAATAATAACAAAGGCATTAAAGGAAGTTATGAAAAAATAAACTTCCAACACATTTTATTATGCAACATTAATATAAATCTATATATGATATTTTGTGTGCATATACATTATACATAGTCAATTAGTTACCTTTTTTTTGTAACTCCTTATTATTTGTTTTGAAACACTATGTCTAAACATCAGCTTTAAAAGTTGCTGGAGTCGACTGTATCATCTTGTCCTCAGTCATCACCAGGAACGCTGTGAATATTTGCAAGTTTGTTGAAAAAAAATATATATATATATATCTTATACACACTATTGAAATATAAACCATAAAATAACTATAACAAAACATTTTAACAGTGTGCTGTTAAATATTATTGCAAAATAGTTAAAATGGATAGAGTTGTAACTGCTTTTCATTCGTTTTTAAACAAAAATGTGTCTAAACATTAGTGATGGGCTCATGGTGGTGGTCAGCAGGTGGTGCCGTCAGTTCAAAAAATGATGTGATGTTTCATTAGAACAGTTGTTCAAAACACAAAGAGAACGCCATCTATTTTTCTCTGTAAATAATGACAACGCTTCCTCAGACCATCACTTTTTAACATCAGCTTTAGAAGCAGCTGGAGTCCACTGTATCTTCTCGTCCTCAGTAATAGCTTGGATCTTGTGGGATTTAATTGTTTCTTCAACTGCGGAGGACGTAATGACTGCTGCTATTTAATGACTGCTGAAGTTTAAAAATAAAGGAACGCACACCTAGAATATTTTCATGTTAATTGTACATTTAAAAAAAAAAATCGTATTATTTTACGCTTTCAAAAAATAAACATCGCTATACGTTGTCGTGTCAATATTCTCCTTCGCCAACATCAATGCAAGATATTATTTTTGTTTCAAATCTCATAACATAGGTTCCATTCATTTATAATTTAAATGTTTTTTGTTTTTTTGATCATTTAAAGAACTAGTCTATAAAAATCCTAAATCTAGATAAAGATTAAAATAGTAATACTAATAATTCACAAATTGACATACATCACAATCGTTAAATGTAACTGTTTTCTAACCAGCATGTTTCTTCATGGCAGGCAATGTGTATGAGGCAATATCCTATTGACTTAATGATTTTAACCACTAAATGCCGTTTAAAACAACTATAGAACATCGACCATTGCAGAGTCTGACTGTAAATAACTATATAATAAAATTGAATTACAGTTCTTCATTGTGGATGGTGTTTGCTGGTTTGACTGTTATTGTATTCGAACTAAATTGATGACATCATGCTTGATGATTTTAATACAGTGTCCATCTTTGTTTGCGCAGGGTGAGGTGCTCTACAGGGTACGTTGGAAGAACTACTGCTCAGATGATGACACTTGGGAGCCAGAAGCCCACCTTGAAGACTGTCACGAGGTCCTGTTGACGTATAAAAAGGCCAAGTCTGAGCCTAAAACCAAGAAAGAAGAAGAAGAAACAGAAGTATCTGTGCAAGTGGTAAATGCTCAATAAATAAAATATTAAATAAAACATTTGAATACAATGATTACATTTACACGGAGATATTGATGGATAATTTAGGTTGTTCAAAGTGCATACTATGTTTTTATTGAAGTGACATAAAGTGAGCACATTCTGATCTCCATGTTGTATATGTAATTATTGTTCATAATACAACCTTGATCTCTCCACAAACAAAAAAAAAATCAAACCCAATTGAAAATGTTAGACTTGGTCATGTGTAACTGTTTGGTCTGTTTATTCTGTCTAGAAACCAGCTGTAAAAATCGAAGCATTCGATGCTGACTCCGAGAGTGACAGTGAAAAAGATCGGCCAACAGAAGTACCAATGAAAAAGAAGAAGAAAAAGAAAAAGCATAAGGAGGCAGTTGAGGTCATGCCCCCAAGGGAGAAAGAGAAGGAGAAAGAGAAGGAGAAAGAGAAGGAGAAAGAGAAGGAGAAAGAGAAAGAGAAAGAGAAAAAGAAAAAGAAAGAAAAGGTGAAGGAAGAGACCAGACCAATACCAGCACCAGAGACGGATGAGGATGAACTGAGACCGTTAACGCCGCCCTCGCCCTCGCCCCCAAGAAAGAAGGAGAGAATAGTATCCAAAAAGCACATTATCGATTCTGAAGAGGAGGAAGAAGATGTGTTAGTTCCACCTAAACGACATAAGAAGGAAAGGGAGAAAGATAGTGGAAAGCCCAAAAGAGAAGTAAAAGAAGAGAGAAAAAAGAGCAAGGAAAAGAAAGAAAGGAAAATGGACAGTTCCGATGATGAGATCACTGCTCCGCTGGAGGAAGACTTGAGCGACACACCTTCAGAAGTACCAATGGATGATGCCCCGGCAGTAGAAACAAAACCAGCTGATAAGGCGTCGATTGATGAGAAGACCAAAATCAAAAAGGGCAAGTGGGAGGTGAAGCTTCATGGTCTTAAAGACGTCACTCAGGAAAAAAAGATCAAACGTGTGGACAGTCAGCAAAAGGAATCCAGTCTTCTTAAACTGAAGAGCCTGACTTCCAAGGCAAAAGAGGCGACCCCTCACTCGTCTGACTCCAGTGATAGCACCACCATTCTTAAAAAAAGCAAGAGCAAAGTTCCCGAGAGCTCGCCGGCCCAGCCTAAAGCCCCCACTTCTTCGACATCATCTTCTCCTTCGTCCACGGGAGTCGCACCGTCTAGCAACAAACCCAAAGAGGAGGTGGTGAAAGAGGACCCTCCAGCTCCAAAGGATTCTAAAGGTAGCTCCCACAACCTGTTTGAGAAGTTTCTCTTGAATTGCGAGGCCAAAGACAGAGCCCCCCGCAGGCCGCCACTGCACCAGCCCATGGCAGAGAAGAGCATCAGCAAGCCCACAAAGGTGAGGAAAAGGCCTTCATTGTGAAGTCATTTTCATCGTCATACACTGTGTGATGGTCTAAACTGTGTTTTCTTTTTGTGCCATACTTTCACTCCCTGACATTTCTACAATCAGGTGTAGACCAGAGGGCACGATGTATATTATTTTACTCCCCTGTTTTCCATTTTTACCCGTGGGATTTGATATTTAGTTTTCTGTACTTCAATGACTTGAAAGTGACTTTCTCTATAGTCGTGATACATCGTTCTCTATAGGTAAAGCATCCCTGTGAAGTGTATTTATTGTTATTTAAGCACTGATTTTAATTTATTTTGCGATTCATATATTTTAATTTATTATTATAATTATATTATAATGTATAATTAATTATTAATTATAATTCATACAGAAACGCAAGTAAGAGTGTACTATAACATATTAATATGACCTATAAGGATTACAATTAATTGTGAGAAAACCTTTTTTATCAGTTATTTGAATGTGTCTAGAAGATAGGAAATAATACAAACAAATATAAACAATTAATTTCCGACTCCACAAAGCACCTAAAGCAAAGGGATGATCCTCCTGTCTAGAAATTGTGTATTTGTCATAAAGCTCAGATCATTTTTTTGATTCTCCAGGTAATTGGAAAGGCAGAGAAGATTCCAAAGTCAACCAAAGAATCTCCTGTTCAGAAACCGGAGCCAGAGAAGACGAAACAGTTTGAAGGTAGTAAGATTGTGGTGCTTTTCCAACCAAGTTTGTCTACATCAATGTATAGATCAAATGCTCATTTTACCCATAACTGTATAATTAATTTGTATTTAACCGGTGCTGAAAAGAATGAGTCATGCATCAGCAACACATTTTCACTGTGAAAAAAAGTACTGATGGCAAAATAAAATGGATGTTTTTGTCTCTGTTTTTTAGAATATTTTAATAAATCCATCCATTATATTAATTAATAATCCATATTAATTTAGATTAATTGCTATCATGCATTATTAAACAATATGAAAAGATATTTAGCTTTGTCACCCAAGAGTGTTATGTGGTGCAGAAAGGTCAAGTAGGATGATTATCTTTTCTTTCTCAACAGTCGCCCCAAAACCCAGCCAGAGTTATGGTTTCTCATTAGATAGTGATGACATGGAAACACAGGAATCTACTTCGAAGTTGAGACCTGGAGAAGATTTTGGGGAACGCAGGGAGGAAGCTCGGCGGCTCAGTTCAGAGAGAAAAATGCCAGTGGATGAAAAGAAGAAGCGCAGGGAAGGCAGTGAGTCCAGAGTCTTCATGGCTAGTGAAGGCAATCAGGACGTTCATGATCCCCTTGAGAGCTCTGACAAGTCAGGTGTGTTTCCGATTCTCTTGTTAATTTTTCATCCTGGTGTTGATACATTTGATCATGTGCTCTTCTTTACAGATAAGGGCCAGGCAACGCTCAACCTCGGAATGGATCTCAACCTTGACTGGATGTCTCTTGATGATTTCCAAAAACATCTGCATGGAGAAGATGAGATCCTCTCTGGGCCACCTTTATCAGCAAGTAGGTTTTTATTTTCACACGTCAACCATTTTCTTTCTGATTCCATTTTGTTTTGATCAGCTGAGCTCCGAGATGCTGTAAAAAGTGGAGACTACATGGCTGTAAAACTGGCCCTGAATTCCAGGACTGAATACAACCTGGATCATGAGGTATTTTGTTCCCCTTCAAAGTGTTAATTGGAAAAGTCTTAAAACGGAAATCGAAATTGGGAGATCATAGTTTAATCATTGATTAATGAGGCACATTTTACAAAATGCACCTTGGTTGCCCCAGAAGATGTGTGTGTATGTGTGGGTGTGTGTGTTTGCAAATTCAATCTGCTTCGTTGGAACAATTCACGTCTACAATTCCGCCTTTTTTTTTTTTAAACCATCGCCATTAATCTTTCAATATATTTCTATCAGTCAGCAAAACGTTCAAGAATCCATGATGACGAGAGACGACGTGCTTCACACAGGGTTGAAAAAAATGTTGATGTTTTGGGAATGAGAACAGGCTAATACAGTCACAGGAATATTTGGAATAACCAGCTGCTCAAAACATCAGCATTTATTTGCCAATAATGAAAGCTAAGATGCTTATCTACAATTAAGTTGAATTTATCAGCTCAAAGAACTGTTTGTTACATCATAAAGGTGCATCTCAAGATTTGCGTAGTGCAACACGGAATATTTGAACTGCCTTTTTTAAAGTTTTCAACCTTCTCTACGTTGCCTTCGATCCGAGAATGTCAAAAAAAGGGATGCATCTGAAGTTGAACACACTAGTTCTCCTGTGCCTTCATAGTGAAACTTGGGTCACAGAAAACTCGCCTATACATTAACTAAATGACTAAGTTCTGTCGAGATACTTTCAGATAAAAAAAGAGAGCCATCCTTTGACGTTACACATTTTTCAAGACTTTTCCAGAGAAAAAAGGTAAGCTTTTGAAAGTTTTATGAAACTTGACATCATACAGTATTTATTGTTTTTATCATATCAGTTATTCATAAATTATCCATTGTGCTAATCCTATTTAGTTTCTTAACTGATAAACCTAATACGTGTGTGTGTGTGCATGCATGCAGTTTATTTTTTAATATAAATAAGTATAAAATGCTGTTTTTTCTTTTCTTTTCAGATAACAAGATGATTGAAGAATTCACTGAAAACTACGTATTTTGACAAGATGAGCTTATTAAACAGGTACACATGTTTATTTTTTGAAGAATATTTCTAAATCACAGCATGATAAAGGGCTTATCATTACACATATTATACATATATTCTTATTAATTTAAAGACTAGTTTCATGACACATCCCATCACGTTTATATTGCCGACAGTAACATGTCAAGAAACTGCTGAATCAAATAAAGCAATTAATTGTTTTGCGAATTGGTCACATGTCCTTTTTATATTGATGCTCTGATGGTTTTAACCAGCATTGTGTGGAGAATATATTTCTTTATGACCGGTGCTTGACTGTAAATGGGGATGTTGCCAAGGTGCTTAAGTAAAATGTGCAGATTAATTACATTTAAAAGCCCACTTCTTTACAATTGATGCTTACAAAAAATGTAAACTGCGACTGCCTCACCAACCCTTCTACTATTCAAATCATTTTTGCTCTAATTCTTACTTGGCAGTAAGTCTTACATATACTTGTTCTTTTACAGGCGTGTACTTTTGGAGGGAAGAGCTTGGTTGAAGAGAGAAGTGAAGTTCTTAGCTTGCCTTCTGACCATCAAAAGGCATTTAATGCCTCCAGTCCTGAGAACAAGAACGATATCGGCACACATGAGGGCATACCCATGTGTTCAGCTGTGGAAGCCGCTCTCACAACTGCCAGTAGTGCTGAGACTGATCCAAGTGCTGCCAACATTTGTAATACATTTGTTAATCAGGAAGTAACAAAGCAACCACAAGAAGATGGAAGCATTTCTTTTTTAAGTAATTCTGACATAAACAAACGGGACTCTAAAGCTGAAGCTTTAATAATGATGGACGCCTGCAAACCTGACCAAAGCACATCTGAGGAGAAATATGACTCAAATAATGTTGCCGAAAATGTGATTCCAATTAAAATGGAAGACACATTAGGAGTCACTTCTGAGGTTCCCAAAAGTATAATGACTGAAAATAGGGAACCGACAAGATCGAGCGAACGAACTTGTAAAAAAGTACCATCAACAGAGATCCTATTTCTGGAAGAAAAACCGACCTACACAAAGCGCTTTTGTATTTATTGCAGAATGTCTTTCACACAAATGACAAAGCACTTGGAAAAGATGCACTCGGATGAAACTGATGTTGCACATGCCATTCACTTCCCAAAAGGCTCCAAGGTTAGGCAGGCCTTGGTTGACCAAATCTGTAAAAACGGAGATTATGAATATGATCAACTTCTCAAAAAGGGACGAGTAGACGAAACCACGAAACGGTCAAATGTTATCAGTATGCCTGGATGTGACTTCCTACCATGCCAGCACTGCTTCACATTTCATCGGAAAGTGGATTTATGGAGTCATGAGCAATCGTGCAAGTCCAAGATGGGAGATGAAATCCCTGCTGCCACTGGATCCAGTTCCCGGTCAGAGATCCTGGCTGACGACTGTAAGGAAATTATCCGTGTAATGCATCAGGATGACCTTTGTCAACATATAAAAAATGACCCTCTGATTTGTAAATTTGGCAGTGCACTGTCAGTCGGGTGTCATCACAACAACAACCAATTTCCTCTAATAGCCCAAAAAATGAGAGAGCTAGCCCGATTTGTTCTTGCTGTTAATGATATTGACCAAAGTGTGCAGTATTTGCATGAAATCTGTTTATTATCTAAATTTGATTTGGCTGTTGAAGGAGCCAAAAAAGCAAGTGCACTCGCTCCGTCCAACGACCTCATCTTGAAGTTGTACAACTCCTTAAAAACTGCTGCAGAAATAGCTTTTGGAGAAAGCAGGATGACGGAAGACAACGAAACCGAGATTGAAGTGAAAGGGTTCATTGAGCTCCTTGATAAAAAATGGAAAGAATGTTTCTCGCCACACATGGAAACTCCTTCTTCAATGGACAAAGCTCGGAAGTTAGATGCGGATGTTTCAACTGTGGCGGAAGACTTGATCAAACTGCACAGATTCATCAACGAAGAAGAGAACGGAACAAGAATCGAGCTCAGAGAAAGACCAAGTTTAACGACATGGAAGAGACTGAGTGAAGCCACTCTTGCCGATATCTGCCTTTTTAACAGAGGGAGAGTTGGAAACATTGGTCGGATGCTCCTGGATACTTATTATCACAAGAAGACGATGGGAACATGCCTGCTTGCTGCGGATCAAATTAGGAAAAACACTAAACTGGAGCTTGAACTCTGTGGGCGTTTTACCCGTTTGGAATTGGAAGGTCAATATGGAAGAAACGTCACGGTTCTACTGACTGAAAAAATGATATTGTTGATTGATTTGCTTAATAATTATCGAGAGGAGGTGAAAGTATCCAAAGCCAACGCTTACCTGTTTGCACGAACCGAAGGGCCTTCCTTCATCAGGGGATTGGATTCCATAAGAAAGACTGCCGTGGAATGTCAAGTCAAAAACCCTGAAGCACTTTTATCTCCATCTTTGAGGGAGCAAATTGCCTGCTGCTGGCAACTATTGAGTCTTCGTGACTGTGAGTTGGATCAGGTAGCCAAGCTTTTAGGAAGACATGTACAGGACCTTTGTCGATTGACCGGTAATCCAACACTGATGGTGCAATTGAGTACAGAGCTGCTCAAAATGGATCGCACTCTACCATCACGATTCCCAGGTACCACAGAGGAAGGTGAGAATTAAATCTGTATTATTTAAATTTTATTAATTATTTTTGCATTTTTTTCTATTGATTTCTACTTGTTTTTTTGGCATACGTTGCGACACCCCTCAGACTAACGACAAAATGTCCTAATGTCGATAGGATTGTTCAGGCAAAAAGTTATATAAAACAACACCTGGAATCAGAATAAAACACTTTTTATAAATGTTAAATCGCTTTTGACTTTGCAACATAAATAACAATCTACTTCACTTATTAAACACCATGGATGAAGGAAGTTTAATTTTGGAGATTCACCGGTTATAAATGTAATCATTTTAATGTAATAAAATGCCAACATTGAGCTGAAACGGGCAACAAAAAAAAAACTATTAAGAAGAATAATGTTATTAAATAAACTGAAGTGTAGAAGCCTCATCGCTCTCTTAAATAGAAAAGTGCTTTTGGTCTGACATCGCAATGTGAGGCACAGCACACATCTACTCAAACCTGCAAAAGCTTTTGCTGTGAGACCGTAAACAACTCCAGCAATATCCAAGGTTACGTCTCTAGACATTAGTTACAAAATATTACAAAAATGATTTGCGTTATTTCATTTTTTATTAAAACCCTTCTTTTGTCCACAGGTGTGGTTTTAAAAGCGCCTGTTAAGAGAAGACCTTGGAGTGAAAGGGAACAGGCAGCAGTGAAGCACTGCTTACATGACTTTATCTCCCAGATGAAGGTTCCGGGAAAAAAGGAGTGTAATGCCTGTATTTCAGCTGAACCAGATCTTGTTGGAAGAACCTGGACAGATGTCAAAAACTATGTACACAACACACTACAGACGATGCGCAGAAGGATTAATCAAGGCAAAGCTGGGGAGGACCCCAGTAATTTGCAGAGTAATGTTAAAGATGATAACGTTGAAACCAAAGGGGAAAAGACAATGGTTGGGGCTCAACAACATCATCAGGACAGTCCTTATATGGCCTCATCAACGCAGTACTCCCAGGAGATGACTTTGGGTTTCACAGATATGATCCAATCTCGACAGACTTCCTCTTTTTTACCTCTAAATGCGACCGATACACAAGTTGTTCCCACATACTCCCCACTCAACACTACGAATGCAGTTATTTCTTACTCATCGCAGGGCAGCCTTCTGCCAGTGACATCGTCGTACAACCCAAATGTCACGAGCGTACCCCAACCTCTGCACTCTCCACATATCCCTGCCTTTTCAAATTATAATCCTCAAAACATTCTTAACCCGTCCATGGTTCCTTCATATGGGAATTCTTCTAGCTCTTCCTTTACTTCCCTGCCTGATATGAATCCTATGAGTCATTCATCATTTACCCCCTTCCGTCCTGCAGACGCACATGTTTACTCTTCGTCAACACAAAAGAAATCAATAGCACAGGTGGTCCCAACTGTCCGTGGAGCTAGTGGTTCAAATGTTAAACCACCACCCCAAGAAAATACAGTTGCAGTCACCCCTCAAATTGTTGCTCCTGTCATGTCTCAAAAGAGGCACAAACGATTGTGGAGCATGGATGAACAGATGGCAGTCACGCGGCAGTTGGGAGACTTCAATAAATTGGTGAAAATCCCCGGTAAAAAAGAGTGTGACGCCTGTTTAGCTGCCGAACCCGCTTTGGCTAGCAGGACTTGGAGGGAAATTAAATATTTTGTCCATAATTCCATCCAGTCTATGAAGAGAAGAGGCATCGCTGTTAACACGGTGCAGATGGAGATTCAAAGTCCGCAGGCAGATCATTCCAATGTGGTGGCAACGGATTGGGATGGACCTGTTTACCTCTCCTTGTGAACGATGCGATAACCTCGACCTTACTATCTGATGAACTTGAAAGTTGTCCTTGTCAGTTAGTAAGGGTCGGGCTGTTGTTAAATCATAGTCTTTCAAACTAAAGATTATGAAAACTGAACTGTTTTTAGTCGTTTTAACCCCTTCTTAACTCTCTCCCTCATTCTTGGTATAGTGTTTGTTTGGTCAAATTTGTTTTTGCCCATTTTCATTTTAAGCATTTCTTCTGATTTGACAGTAGAGTGCAAATGATGGTGCCCAGAAATGGCTGGAAAGCAGACGGTCATGTCACAGAGAGACAGACTTAACGCCTTACTTGCAAATGGACGCTGTACTTATACGTACTACATACTAGAAGCATCATTATTAAATAAGAAAAAAAATAACTAAAACAAAGAATAGCTCAAGAGTTATCGCATCACAGCTTTAGCGTAAATATATGTAATATTTGTTTTTAAACATGGTATATTTGTGCTGAAGCTTTCTTTTACGCGTCATGTTTTTGTAAAAGTCTGTTGTGTATCAGAGTTGTGATAGAAGGTCTTGTTCTCTGTTGATGTGATCGTGAAGGTGATGATAATAAATGTCTATCCTGCCTAAAGGTAATTGCTATAAAAAGCCTTGAAGTAATTTAGAACCCGATTCATTTTGACAACATGTTGATAATCACCGTTTACCGAATTTGGCTTAAAATCCCGGCAAATTATTCCTTATCCTCCTAATTAACATATTTATTTATCCATCCGTGTTTACATTTTTATATGCAAATTGTTTTTGTCTGTTTGCACTATAGCACAATTGTATTTTTATATATCCACGTACAGCATTTTTTATAAATGTGTAATTCTTTTTGTATTTAGATACAAAAGACAAAAGCACTGCCGTGTCAATCATGTGGATGATTTTCCCATTTGAACTAATCAGGAAAGCCTTGATTCAAGCTCACTTGAAGCAAAGTGAAGCAAATGTATGGTTTCCGTTTAAAAGATTGATTTGACACAGTCTTGAATTAAACATTAAATGTTTTGTGAACTTATAATGTATCGTCCTATGGTATTCAAATTTTATAATTGTCAATCTGTGTTCTATCCAGTGTTAAAACACATTGAAGATTTGATAATGTGCTTTATTGGTTTTTATGTGTATTTTCTCAAAATTCTTCCATAAATCTTGTATTAATCCTTTTATCTGTCCATGTATAATAAAATGTAAACGTCTAAAGGTCTTTTCAGTGTTTTTTTTGCTTTCATCATTCATCATATCCAATGTTTTCTTGCATGCGTGTCAACAGGCAGAAGGAATTTCCTGAAACATTTGTTTGCCGAAAATTACTTTTGCTGCGATTTGCAATGAAACGTCGATGTGAGTTATTTGTGTTGTGAAACTTTATTTTCTATTCTTCTCCCAGGATGTGAGCGGAATGTCTCTGACCATGTTGGCAGCGGCCGGCGGACAAGATGACATCCTCAGGTTGCTGATCAGAAAGGGGGTGAGGGTGAATGGACGTCAGAAGAACGGCACGACTGCTCTGATGCACGCGGCAGAAAAGGTGACGCACAAGACTACAGAGAATTCTAGGGTTTTTTAATTTGCCAAAACCTTCTCAGCATTTTGGTGTTTGTTTTCTACAGAATTTTCTGACAACGGTTGCCATCCTGCTGGAGGCTGGTTCTTTTGTAAATGCTCAGACTCTGAGTGGTGAGACGGCGCTGATGAAGGTAACCGTCGACACATTTTCAGCTTTGCTATGGTTTTATTAGCTCTACATTTTAACTCGGCATAATGACTTTTTACAGAAAAATAGAAATACAGAAAAGAGAAATTGTTCTTGGTTTATTCCTACTAAGAAGGTAGTGTTTGTATTCCAGCTGAAAGATACACTTTTTCTGTTATTCCTTTATTTAGTGAATTTTATTTGTCCCACACTATTGAATACATTGTACCTGTTCCTACGTTATTAAACGCACCACACTTTTCCGTGTCAACTTTATGCAGCGAAAGTTTATTTGTTGCGTTTTTAAACAAAATTAAACTACGTCTCGTCTAGTTTTGTTCAACATAAATTATTTTAGCATAGTTTTTTAGATTGGCCACAGTGTGATTCATCGTCACCATCTTTACTTGTGTGTCTGGTTTTATCTCACGTGATAGTAGATTGTTGTTAAATATATATTTATATTTTAATAATTTATATTTAATTTATATTTATATTTATATTCAGGTATTCACAGCATTTGTTCCATTTGTTTTGAAATTTAACTTCCGGCCCCAAATGGCAGCAGTCATTACGTCTTCCGCAGCCAAAGGAACAATCTAATCCTGTAAGATCTCGGTGATGACTGAGGACAAGAGGATACAGTCGACTCCAGCAGCTTTTAAAGTTCATGTTTGGACATGACAGTATTTAGGTTTCAAAACAACAAACAACTCAATACTCCTAATGTTACCTTGTTCCTACAGTATCGCGATAAATTGCAATATCTCACAATATCTCGTATAATGAGCCACTATGGTCTATTCAATGTTTGGGAAACACTGCTTTCAAAAACTCAATGATAAAAAATATTAAGACTATATCTCCAAACCTGTAAAAGGTAAATACTAGGATTCATCCTCTGGAGTGTGTCTTGTGAACCTCTAGAGCTCATTTTCTTTTAGTTTGAAACCTCTGGACTCTATCCTTCAGGCGTGTAAACGGGGGAATGCTGACATCGTGCGCCTCTTGTTGGACTACGGCGCCGACTGCAACATCCAGTCCAAACACAAGAACACAGCGATATCCTTCGCCAAGCTCAGCAACAACCTGACAGTGCGTAATCTGATCGAGGAGCGCATCAACATGTGAGTGTGAAGGTCCAGGATGTTGTCGACCGCAGATGCTAACCTTGTCTTCTCCCACAGTCTGTCCAGCGTGGCCGAGGAGACCATCCGCGCCTACTTCGAGTCTCGTCTCGGCATCCTGGAGCCCGTCTTCCCTCTGGCGTGCCACAGGCTTTGTGAGGGGCCCGACTTCTCGATGGAGTTTGGATTTAAATCTCTCCCACAACAAGAAGGTGGCTGTGAATGAGAATACATTCATTATAATATAGTTGTTACATAATATAGGAAAATTAATAATGTGTTTGACATGAGGATTTTCCTTTTTACATTGTTTATTGTTTAATAATGAAACAATCATTTTGTTATTTACATGAGGATTATGATTCATGATGCACAAGGAGGTGGAGATCTAAGACGGTGATGTAATCGATACAAACCCAGGCCTGGTTCTGTAATGAATGACAGAACATCAACAACACAACACCAAAAAGTCATTAAAAACAAAATTTGCAAATGGGTAAATTGAACAACAAGATTTTAAATTAAATGCAGGAAAAAATGCGGCAACACAAATGAAAAATTGTTTTTTTATGTTAGCTAGAGGAACAAAAAAAATCTCCTTTCAAACCTTTTGACTAATGCTAATTAAAAAGTAGAAATAAAGATGTGTCTGTTATTTAGTTTGTCAATCAATAGTCGTCCTTCATTTCTCTGCATCTTTCACTTTCAGGTTCAGGCATCATCCTTTTTATCTTCCACGCCAACTTCCTCAGTGACATCACAGCTCGGCTCTGTGGACCCTGCAGCGTTCATGCTGTCGTGCTCAACGACAAGTTCCAGCTGCCGATCTTCCTGGTACATTCATGACCCTGTTTGTTGATACCATAGCAAGAGAGTGAGCTTTATTAACACGTTAGCAGATGATTTATAATTTATTTGTAATTTAGTTAGTGTATTTGTCAAAACCATATTTATTTGTACTCTTTGTTTTATTCATTTAAGAGTTATTTATGCTACAATAATCAATAGGTTTTGACTTCTACAACAAGTTACAGAAAAGGTTTATAACCTTGTGACAGGTTCGTTCATGCCATTTTAATTCTAATACATTTGATTTTGTTTAAAATTCTATATTAATTAATAAACTTTTTCTTCAATTATTTCAATTTTCGGATCAATGGTTTGTATTTGAACTTGTACCTGAACTTAATTTTCATTTAAATCACCCTTAATGTGCTGGTCTTGGCTTTACTTAGTGTTTAGAATATATATTAAAATGGACAATGGCAACACATGTTGTCACTTTATGATTATGAAAGTTTATTTTAGTGATTTGATTTTATGTGCTGATTTAAACAACTTCTACCTCGGACTTGATTAAAAGTGAAGCAGCTTTTTAAGCTGGTCTCCTATAAATGATGTTGTGTCGTATTGATCAGAGAGAAAAACGCTGCTTATAATGGTGATATTTTTATCTATTTACATTTACAGGACAGCCACTTCATCTATTCGTTCAGCCCGGTTCCTGGAATCAACAAACTTTTCATCCGCTGTGCCGACGCTCCAACAGCTAAGGTATCTTTCACCCTCACTTTATTTCAATTCCTTTCTCTCTCTTTTTATTTCTCAGCAGTCAGTGTCCTTTTAACCAAAAAAAAACATTTCTTTACAGGTCAAGCTTCTGATCTGTGCCTACAGAGTTCAGCTTCAGTGACAGCCCCCCCTACTGGCGTGCAGAAAGACCTGCACTGGTTTTGTTCCTCCTCATCTGTGCCTCCAACATGTGACTCTCGTGATCACTTTTCCATTTCATTCTGTCTCCCCTGAAAGTGTATGGACTTTTTGTGACTTTGAAAAGCGGGATATTGTACACTTTTAGTTGATAATCTTTTGATTCTGAAGCAAAGAAAAATCCTACTGCCCATTTTGATATAAATCAATGGCTGTAAAAAGCTTCTGTTTTACAGCTGCGTAAAGCGTTTCTTCTCCTACTGTGATCCAACGGTTTTGTATTTGCTTCTAATTGAGGATGATGCCTTAATATTTCTAGTGAGTTTAAACTGTACAAAAAGATTTAATATTTTTTACCAGCCATGAATTAATAAAACTGGTCAGCTGCTCACTTGAATAAAACGTGTACATATGTTTTCAAGCTGTCTCTTGAGTTTTATTAATTCACTCTCAACATCTGTCAATCATGACTTCCCTGTTTCCGGTCGGAAGAGGAAAGCGGCCAAACTTTTATTTAACCTTATTTTTGATCCGTCAAAATGTAAACATTGATCCTTTAAAACCTAGCTAGGTATAACTTTACGGGAAAACACTTCGACGTTTAGCAAAAACGGAAATACAAAAGCGAAAAAACACTTAATTAAGCCACAACGGAAGTGACGGAGTTGGGGGACTTTATTGTTGAAACACCTAAACATTAAAGCGACACTGACGAAGCGGAAGATTCAAAACTAGCAATATTGAGAAGTAAAAAAAGGTTGCAATGTAATAATTGTACGGTGATGTATTTAAACGATTTTCTCAAACCATATAATATAAAAGCAAATACTTTATAAAACAAAACTGTAAAAGCGATACGAAGATATAATAAATTATTTCTTTACACTTTATTGTGACCATGAGTGATGTTTTGTTTTCACTGTGTGTCAATGTTATTGTTATATATGTGTGGAGTCTTGTTGGATCAACAATAAGGGGTTTCATTATAAAAGACGTGATACTAACTAAACCAGCCTTTGAATCATTACATACAAAACAATAATTCATAGAAAATGTTTGATGACGTTTTGATCACCAATACTACATGTTCCTTTCTAGCGATCTAGAATTATATATTTTTGATAGAAAAATATCTTCCAATCGCTATTAAAGTTGTGTTTTGTAAATGAATAAACTTGCACAAAATGGTCGCTAATCACTATAAAACGTTTACTTTAATTTTCTTTTGCTTTTTTCAATAAAGTTACATCTTTGAACGTGACACGTCACATCCTTCAAAAATGGTCACGTCACGTTTGTGAATAATGTAATGCGATCTGTGATCGATTGTTTCTGTCTGTCTGGCAGTGCGCATGCGCGTGTATATACTGTCATTGAGTTAATCCTGTAGTGACTAATTGAACCAAATTTGAAAAATGTATAGAATGTCAAATCGTTCCTGAAAGTGCCCCGACCTGTAGAGGTGGATGTAGTACGCTAGTGACGCCATTAATCTATGACGCACATCCGGTCCACTCAAGTCCCTACAGCATTTGTTTGCAACTATATTATCTTTTAGTTTTACGTTTGTTCGCGTATCTTAAATGTCATTTAAATAGCGTATTTCCCGCGCAATTCAAATTGTGTTCTTATCCAATTAAAGGTGAAGCCTTTAAAGTGATCTGTCATTTAAAGTGACGATTTCAAAGATCGCTTTGAGGGCGTCGTTCAAGTCACGAAAAAGAAGATGACGTTGCTCAGATGGTTCCTTCAAAGTGAACTCTCTGAACCCGCCTGCGAGCTCGTTATTGGACCCGAACCCACATCTAGTAGATCCGAACTACTTCTGCGTGTTTGAGCCACAGAAGTGCCAAACGTCCAAAAATGACGTTCACCAGGCTACACACACACACACACACACACACACACACACAAGGTTACACGTCCTCTTAATAGGCCACATTAATTGCCAGCCATGCAACGACTGATTGATGATGATGCGCATGCGCAGGAAAGAATGGACACCAGAAGATTCATCACTCTGTGCGTAATTTCAGCTCCAAACTAAGGAACTACAGTATATCTGACTAATTGGAAATAATGATTTAATGCGAAATGTGTGTATTTGGGGTGAGATTTTTTAATGACCATCAATTAACTTTATTTGGGGATCCCAAGAAATACAAAATATAAGAAAATAATGCAACAATAATAACAAGATAAACAGAAGCATGTATTGTATTGAGTATGTCTTCATAACTGATCTGCATGTAATGTATATATTTACAAAATCAACTTTTAAATTCATGATTTATTAATCTATCTGTGTTTTCTTTTGATATCTTAGTAAGTGCAACAACAACCCCATAAAGAGCGCCACCTTCTGTATCAACAAACTGTACATATTTTCATAATATTCCATAAAAAGTATATTATTTCTCTTTGTGCAGCTTCTATAAATACAATGATAAGTATCAGTAATGATATTTAGAATCCCTGCACAATGATATTGCAATACATCCAATTATTTAAGCAATACAATTTTCCCATTTTGGAAAATTATTGATAACTTTATAATCAAATAGTCACATACTATTTGATGTGACTTGATAAATAACATGAACATTTTATCAACTGTTATTCTAGCGGTACCTTCATGAAAAATTATATTTGTATCGCGTCAAACCGGTGCTGCAAATACGTGGATTTGGTAAGCAAAAACGCCTTTTTTTCCGCCAAAAGCGAGAACTCTTCCCAATAGACAATCTTTGTACGGAAAGTGGAAAGTTCTACCTTTTGCGCATGCGCATCCCGGGATTAATGTCAAGGCACAAAAGTGGCGCTTCGCCGTTTCCAGCTCAGCTTCGGTAAGAAACACGAACTCCTATCTATCGATCCCGAATCCTCGCTGCCCGCGGCCTGAAGTTGGGGCAACTTATGCGGGGATTAAACGCGGGGTATCCGGACGTTATTGTGCGAGCCACGCTCGTGCTAAAAAAGAAGCAACTGTGGCCCAATAACTAGTTATTTCCGAGAGGTTCTGAGGAGAGCTGCGTGTCTCTGCCGACGCTACTCTCAGTATTGTTCGATTAGTTCGCTAATGGCGGACGACATGGCTGTGCTGTTTTCCGCTGGGGGGAGCAGAGGGTGAGGTGTGTGTGCGTCTGGTTGTTGTCGACACGCGTGGCCGTCGGGAGTCCCTTTTTTGTGTGTGTGTGTGTGCGTGGATCACGCGTGGATCAAACGACACCACGTACCGCCGTGTTGTTTACCAACCGCATGACACAATTGAACACAGTTCATGTGATACGTGAAAACGAGGGCGCCCCTGGTGGCCGGTTGGTATAGTTGCCACTGATTGCGCCAGGGTGGACTCGGTGTGTGTGTGTGGGGGGGGGGGGGGGGTAACTTTCCAATTAAAGCGTCACAGGTATCGATACATATGTTGTTGTTTTTTTAAGAAAAACGTGGCTGTGTGTTGAATGTTTCCTCGTGTGTGTGTGTGTGTGTGTGTGGAGGGGGGTAGGATTTTGGGGGGCACGGGTTGATCTGCGGGGGCAGCGCTTCCGACTGTTACTATGGATTCTAGGCAGCGTTTGATTCTATTTTTAGATACGAATAAGTTGAATTTATTTTTGTGGGCTTAGAAAGTCAACAATGGCGCAGTGTGTCGCTCCGGAGCTGCCGCTAAATCCATTGGCTGTTTGCGGCAGGAAGAGCGAGGGGTGGGAACGGAACATGCTGGACCACGTTTCTTGTGGATCCAAAACTTCTTCCTCCTCTTCTTCGTCTACTCCAGATATTGTCGGGTCAAGGTAGTGCTTCTCCTTTTTATTTGTCCCTGTTGGAAGTTTAACAACTGCGATGGCGCTCAAGTTTGCGGGTTTTCCGCAACTATAATGTGGATGCGTCAGCTACGTTAGATCCAGAGCTCGTGGTGGGTCACCAAGGACGTGAGGATTTCAAAGACCTGACATCCTTCTAACAGTCTGAGCTGCCATCGAGACAGGGGTAAACAGACTGAGGATGATCTGGTGCTTGCGCATCACGCACGACTTCCCACAAACATTATGTAATAACAAAAAAGTCGTTTAATATGATATGATATTAATTGCAGGTTATCTAGGAGAATAAGTGTCTTCTCATCTGATGACAGCTTCTTTATGTCGGTTAAGGTCATATTGGTGGTCTAGGCCTGCACCTCCTGGTCCACCTGGTGTTTGGTATTTGGTTGGATGTCTAGTGGACCAGGTTTTCCCCCCCTTATTTAAGATGCCTTACAATTCTGCATTGCAGTCAGGCGAACACACCGGTCTTTCCCGTGCTCAGCTCTTCTGTTTCGACTTGATATGCACATGATATTCTCTTTTTAGTGTTTTTTTTAACTCCAGGTAGTGTCAACTAATGTTTGAACAGTAAGTGTGGCTTCATCAACCAACCTTCATTATTCAATTTACTGTCACCTTACTTACTCAAGCCAAAAATAATAGTTGGCAATATTTCAGTGGATGAACTTTAATGTTGGATAAAAGGTACTTGTGTAGAAAATTCACTTTCATAACCTAAAACATCAACATGATTCATTGTTGAGGCTGTGGATTTGTTGCTGTTGTCTTCATTGATTGTAGCTCTTGGGGTACATCTTTATTATATTGGACAACTATTTACGCTTAAGTATTTCTAATAAGAAGAGAATCTGCTCACCATTCGATACACTTGCACTACTTCCGGAACGGTTTTAGGAGGACACTGAATTTTTAGTGACATCTAGAACCGAAAGTCAACATTCCAAGACATCTGCTTTAAATGCAGCTGTAGTCCGTTGGATAATATCCTCTCGTCCTCAGTCCTAGCCGGGAATATGCGGAATAACTTTAATTGCAACACCAAAATGAAGCCAAATGTTTGTTTTGACTAATGTCATTGGTTTTGTTTGTTGTTCTTGTGTACCTGCACATGTTCGGAATAAAGCATTCATTCATTAAGAAACACTGTAAATATTTCCATGTAAATTGAACATAAAATTACAAAACGAGTTATACATTTTACATTCATCAAAAAATCGATTTAATGCCTTTGAATATCAGAATTAGAAAGTTTTATCGCCAGTGTCTTAAACACAACATAGGATTTGTTGTGGTGTCAGTGCTGAGTAAAATAATGAAATGAGATAATACACAAAATTATAAGTAGAAAAACAGAACCAGGCACCTAGTTGATGCAGTCACATGAAAAAAATGGCGCTATATCAATTTATTTATTTTTCTCACTTCCCTTGTTCTTAAGCAGGGCTGATGAAGCTTCATGAAACGGTTTCATGTTGTTTAGAGGTCAGTAGGTGGCGCCATCGGTCTCGAAAAGCGCTATAGAAATAAATACTACTTACTTACTTACAAATGATGTGATGTTTCATTAGAACAGTTGTTCAAAACAAAGGAAAATGCTGCAGAGACCGCCATCTATGGGACTCTGATATAATGACAATGCTTCATGAAGCTTCATCAGACCAACACTACTAAATACGCCTTTAGGCAATTACCAGTTACACTCTGTCATGGAAACAAAATGGTTTAATGGTCCTATTTATCAGTGTTGACAACACATGTTACACTGTGTCAAACCGTGGTAGCTCTACCTCAGGAGTGCTCTCCTCTGGTGGCACAACAGGTGACCAACGTAAAACATGACTCTAAATAAAGTTGAATTCTTTAGGTATTAATTAACGATGGATAAAGTAAATGACAATTATGCATAGATTTGTTTTTGTATGTGTACATGGTCACAATCAATGATATATAATTTATTTTGATCAATTCAATGAAGGTGAAAAGGTGTTCCAGGTCAGCTGTTCTGGAACTATTTCAGAAATTACTTGTAATACAAAACAAAACAACAGCTACTATCACAATATTTTTGCACAATACTGATTATATCACTAGACGACACATTTGCGAACGTCAAATGACTCAAGAAACGTCATCCTCCATGCATCACAATATCTGTGAACCTTTTACAATTTCTGAATTTATCGACTGAACTAAAACCATCCATTCACAGGAAATTAAAAAAAGTAAATTTAAAGTGAAGTAATTTTCAACAGATAATGTTATATCTTGGTTCCAGTGTGTGTAGCTATTGGCGTTAACCTTAATTTCAGGACGTTGTGGTCTAAGATCCTGACGGCACAAAATCAAAAACAATTGATGGACTTGGTAATACTTTGCTTTAAATACTATGTTTATTGGAGGCTGTCTTACAGAAATGTTAGCATCCGTGTCGCTAGCTGTCTTCTCCTTCACAGTAACCTCTGGATGATATCAGACAAGGTGTTAATGCGTGTCAGTTTGTGTTATAAATGTATTCACTATATAAAAACAGACTATTGTCCTGCATGTGGACATTTGTCTCCATCTGCATTTAATTTAACGGGTCATTAGGCACGGCTGTAACATGAGTCGATGTGTATGGATTGGGTCAAATTCCTGTTTTTTCCTTCTATTGTGGGCAACATGTAGCCCGATTTAGCCTCCATGGTGTCATAAAAGTAAATTGGTTAACATTTAATCAAACTGATGGACAGAATTGAATTTATATAAGTTAAAATGGTTTCCCTGACCCTAACCTTCATCTAGCAGGATTGCTTCTAAGATCCTAACTTGAAACTTTATATTTATTCTCCGTGTACTAATAAATACGTATAAAGTGCACGTGCAAAGTGTGGACAGGAAGTCACCGGCTCACACGACCCCAGTGATGTCATATGACCTATGATGTAAACGAAACATGATCTAATGACTTCAAGACTTCCTTGCCATGGTGTCATGCTGAAACATGTGACTTGTAACGTGGAGGTTTTTCTTCCTGCGTTGGGAATGTTCGTACTGATCATTTGTATTATGGGATTCAATTAATTCATTTTTAATCTTTCACTAGGGCTGACCATTTATCCTATTCTGATAGTAATATCAAAAATGTCGGACATGAACACAATTGTGTGATCTTCAGAGCTGTGGTTTAGTTGTGATGACTTTGCCGCCACACTCCTTTTACATGTCAAACTTCTCAGTATAACGTACTCCAACTGCTACTTAAAAATGTTCCCCTGCCACGGGAGCGCTCACACCTGCGACGTCGGTCGTAAAACAATGTCACGTGACTCTCATTTCGGAGCAGTTCATAAAAATAAGTGAACTAGTAATTATCTGTTGACGTGCTTTAGCTTTATATTTGATGAATAAATAGATTCTTAATAGTGGATCGTTGTTGGCGTTTTACTGCTTCATTCTTGAACTCTAAGAAACTCGCTCAGAAACGTCAACTTGTTTATATAACATCCTCATAGTTGATTAGAAATAAATATCAGAAAAAATCTTTTAACCCTACCTTCATGGCTATCATGTGTAGAATGTAGTATTAATTTGCTATCATTTGTATTTTTTCAGGTATCTACCAAAACATGTACTGTGGTTACCCGAATCTTTGTTTCACAATTTAAAACATCTTTCATCTGACAGTGTTATTTATATGCCTGAGTTGTATAGTCATTTCTCAAGAGTATATGAAGGTCGTGGTGGTTTCCATCTTGTGGTTGCTGCTATGATATAAACCTATTTTATTACTTTCCTTTTCTTTTACTCTTGATATAAGATCACAGAAAGTTTAGTTATGACAAGGACACTTTCAGTTCTTCAGATCTGTAAAATGTAAATGGATGTTTGGAATAAATTCATTCAAAATAAATCTTTAACTTCAGTATATTCTTCTTTTCATTGGTTTAATTTGGTTGTCATATTTAGAAAATTGTAAATCAAATGAGAAGTACAATATCTAAAATTAAACATTACATTTATTGTTAAAAAAGATCTCGACAGATGGTTGTATTTTTATACTATAGTGCACTTTTAAATGACAATAAAATCATGAACCTTTTTATAAAAGGGTCGCTTGTGAAGTTGTGGGGTTAATAAATGTTTCAGCAAATAAGCGATTAAAAAGTGAAAGGATTTTTATATTTTAAACCTCAAGTAATTGTAGACACTATTGTAGTAGCTTGTGTCAATATCAGGATTATTATAACCAAGTCATTAAAGGATCACAAACTCAAAGAGGGTTGTTGTGTTAGGATTAAAATCACACTCACCTTCTGAGCCTCACCTACATGGTGCTGTGTGGAGTTTCTATATATTCTGCTCTTACTCTGCTCTCCAATATTGGGAAAAAAACATTCAGGTTGACTCTGAAGATGTTCGGTTAGGCTGATTGTAGGAGGTTTTTCTGTTCTTTTGTTGTGGGTGAGAGATCCAGATGGTTTATAGCTGCCTTGTAATGTCGGAGAGATAGAACTAATAAAAACAAGTCGCTTGCTTGAAGTAGTCGAATCATTCTAGTGATTCAAAGCCCTTTGAAAGAATATCTACACCTGTTTAAAGTAACACATACTGTATGTAAATATTCTCCCATCTTTTTTTTTATTATTCTCAAATTTGTAACAAAATAAGAGGCACTTTCATATTTTCGTCTATGTTTTATGAAGATTCAATGCTATTTCTCAAGTTTTGTGTGCAGGACAAGAGACAAAATTAAAACTCAACTATCCAATTATTAGTATTTTACGATTTGTATCACGATACAGGGTCAGCAAGAAGATGTATTACAATACAGCAGGAACAAGGATATATTTTTTAGTATTGTGTGAGTACCTAAAGTTGGTGTTGCAGAATTTACAGACCACATGACGCTTTTATTCTGGCTGAACTTAAGTGTACAAGAGACGGTGAGAGTGACGTATATGAACCGATCACACAGGCCTTGTTGCATGAGCTGGTCTCTTGGGACACCTGAGCTACCTGAGCAGCTGTCACCTCCCATAAATCCAATCATTTTCAAAGACGTTTAACGTCCCCCTTTGTCTGTCTGTCGCCAGGTGGTTGCCCTAGCAATGGACGGGGAGTCGGAACCAAACCCTGCCGTCGCAGACGAGGCGGGGGAACAAGCGGAGCCCATGGACGCCACTCAATCCCCACAGGCCCCGGCCACGCCCCCCAACGGGACCGAGGAAGCAGTTTCCATGGAAACGGAAGATGTCGCCTCAATCGATGGCGTGGCTAAGGACAATGTAGACGACATAGTGGTGTTGGACGGAGACGCCACGACTCCTTCCGATGACATGCCCAGCACAGACTGTCATGACTCGGCTGCCGCGGCGACGGGCGTCGACTCGCCCAAGGCGGCGACGCCTCCCCCGACCGACAGCCCGCCCGTCATATCATCCGAGACCGTACCTTCTAATCCACCGTCTAACGCTGCCGAGCCCATCATCATTGACGACGAGGAAGAGGACACGGGACACAAGGAGGACGCCAACTCCCCGCAGGCGCCCCCTGGTGGAGACTCCTCGTCTCACTCCACGGGGACCCTCAGCAGCACGGAGCCGGAATCCGAGATCAGGATCGCTAGTGTCACAACACTGGGCCAAAGAGAAACCCTTCAAGCGTCTGTGGAGGATGAAGCCGACATGAGCCTGATGATCACCTCGGTCACGTCGTTGCAGGGAGAACCAGCAGCTGTCTTGGTGAGAAACATTTTAAATACATTAATTGCTGTTGTTTTTTAGGTTCTTTATTGTTGATAAAACTCTCTGTTCAGATAGAACATATAGCCACATATGTGTTTCCCATATTTAGTGATAACTGCTGGATATTTTTGAACAGAAGAATTGTCTCCAGGACGGTGAAAGCCTGAGAGAAGACAACGAGCTGCAGATCAGCAGCACCTTCTCCCTGAACACCGACGGCTTGGCCGGTCAACCTCAGGCATCCTTCAACCCTGGAAGGGGGTCAGGTTCTGCCGGTGAGCCGGTCCAGAATGGGGACGCGGACACGCACAACAAAGCAGGTAAACTTCAGAGGAAAATGTTTGTTTGTAAAAATCAAATCTCTTTTATTATACACAAAAACCAACTGATGCGGATCATGCTTCTATGTACGGACAATTATTTCTGTGGATTTTAGACTTTGATTCTTGATAGATTTTCTGCTCAAGTATAAACATTCACCGGGATTTTTTTCTTCACCGTCAGATTCATGGATTTCTCAGTCGGCTTCAGCGCCTCGCAACCATAAACAGACCGGAGTAGATTCTCCATCGCCGGCAACCTCTCTTCCTAAACCCCCAGGACAGTCTTCCTCTTCCTCTCCTGGCTCTCAGGCACAGCCCAGGACAGTGAAGGTGATTCTCCCTTTTATGATCAAATCATGGAATTTTCTATTTATGTACAAGTTCAATGCAAATATTTTTAGTGTTTGTTTATTTCTGTTTTAATGTCCGGCCACTAGAAGGCAGCAGTCATTACGTCCTCTGCAGTTAGAGGAACAGTGAAATCCCAGACATGACTCAGGATTAGAGGATGCACTCCACTCCAGAAGCTTTTAAAGCTGATCTTTGGAGATATTTTTGTTTTAAAACAAATGAAAGCAGTTATGACTTCGTCAAGAGTAAGTAAGTAAGAAAAAGTTATTTGTAAAGCACCTTTCTAGACCAGGGTCACAAAGCGCTTCAACAATTAAAGCCTGACCATGAATAGTTCTGAAATAAGAATCATCATTTTAAAATGGATCCTGAAAGAAACTGGCCGGAGAGGGGGCCGGAATTCTCGCTGCAGAGATTTTTATTAACTGCAGGTAAAACAACTCCTTCTATTTGGCACTAAAATAAACTGTAACAATAGTCTAAACAAGAAGACACAAACGCATGGATTATAAACTCTTAATCATGTTGTGACCATTTTAAGTTTGGAGAGAAAATCTCCAAACTTAAAATGGTCACAACATGATTTAGAATTTTCTCAGCTGAAGGAAACAGTTTTAGTCAGTTTTCTGCCGCGTTGAACTAGAGACATGTCTTTGTCAAACACCCAGGTTTCTCAGGCTCAGTTCTGTAGACTGGCCTAAGTCGCCCAAGTACTAACTTAACCCTGGAACCTTATCATCAGAAGCAATAACCAGAGTTTTAGTTTTGTCCACATTTAGCTGCAAAGTATTTACACTCAGCCATTGTTTTATTTCCAGCAAACAATTGACCAAGCTGTTCAGTCTCTGGGGCACACCAGAGTCAAGTACTCGACAATATTACAAATATATCTTTGTCCCTACAGTATCACAATATATCACAATATTTATATGTATCGTGATACGCATCATATCGCCAGATTCTTGACAATACACACCTCTAGTTCACAACGTGTGCAGAAAGTAGCAACGTCTCGTCCAGCCGCTCATTTGATGGTCAGAGTATGAATGATACCGTTGTAAAGTGTCGTGTGTGTGTGTGTGTGTGTGTGTGTTTACTACCACCAGGTGACCTGTGCAAACTGCAAAAAGCCTTTGAAGAAAGGCCAGACCGCCTACCAACGGAAAGGCTCCACACACCTGTTCTGCTCAACCCCCTGTCTCTCTGCCTTCTCACACAAACCCGCCCCCAAGAAGAGCTGTACCATGTGCAAAAAGTAAGAGATTGATATTTCAACATTGCTTTGTTGGCTATTTTTGCATTTTACATAAATGTGATTTACAATTCAGCTTGAGTCTTTCTCTATGTCTAAGAAAAAGGATCCTTTCTGAGGAATTGATCATTGAATGGTCTGTTTATGATTTTCCACAATACGAACAACATGCAAATATGAATAAAAACGTATTCATTTATAGCAGGGGTAGGGAACCTGGTCCAGAAAGAGCCGCAGTGGGTGCAGGTTTTCGTTCCAACCATTCAAGAGGACACATTTTGACCAATCGGGTGTCTTAGGAGTGTAATCAGTTGATTGTCAGTCTGGTGTTGCTTGTTCAGCTGAAACCTCATTGGTTAAACTGTACATGCTTGATCGGTTGGAACAAAAACCTGCACCCACTGCGGCTCTTTCTGGACCAGGTTCCCTACCCCTGATTTATAGGGTTATTCACAAGAACATCGATAAAGAAATTGTTTTTCTTTCATTCCTTTATCAAAAAATGTGTTTCTTGACATAATTTATCAACATAAAAATCATTTACTTTTCTGGAATGTTATTAAAATATTTCTGTTCCATGCGTTTTCCTTAATATATTCATGTTAATCCCTTTAAACAGCCTTCCAAAATCTTGAAATTTCTCCTTTGAAAAACAACCTTTTGTTAAGGATATTTGTATTCAAATTAATGTGACCTATATTAGTATTAAATTAATACTAATAATATTAATGCTTTTGTTTCTTATTAAATATCCCAGTCTCTGTATTTTTGTTTCTTTTTTCTTAATCGTGTTTATGCTGTATGTGACGGATAATTAAATCGTTTCTTCTACAGGGACATAACCAACATGAAGGGTACGATCGTGGCCCAGGTCGACTCGAGCGAGTCCTTCCAAGAGTTCTGCAGCACCGGTTGTCTTGCTGCGTATGAGAGCAAGCAAAACACACCTAAGCCAGGCCTGAAAACCAAATGTACTGTTTGTGGCAAACTTACAGAGGTGAGGCACATTCAAATGCACAATAACACCCGCTCAGGACTGCAGATCCATGTTTTTATTTATTCCTGAATGTATATGTCACAGTACAGATTACTAGATTCCAATCTGTACTGGGACATGTATTCTAAAAGGTGTAACTTTGAAATGACCCTAGATGCTAATTGACTCATGTGTTGCTAGCATAATGCTGCATGACTCAAACGCTTTGTTGTCATTTCTGCAGATCCGGCACGAGGTCAGCTTCAAGACGGTGACGCACAAGATTTGCAGCGACGCTTGTTTTAACGTGTATCGCCGCGCCAACGGCCTGATCATGAACTGCTGCGAACAATGCGGCGACTACCTTCCGAACCGGGCGTCGGCGAACCACTTCCTGCTGGTGGACGGTCAACAGAAACGTTTCTGCTGCCACAACTGTCTCAGGGACTTCAAGCAGGTAACCGGGATTATTTCTACTTGGCTTGTGTTCTTTCACTTTCTGAATCTTAAGTGGGGAAATTTGAGACGTCGCACAGAGGAAGAAATGGGGGAAAAGTACAAAAGAAAAATACATATTACAATTATGACAAAAGTATAGTAGTGCAGAAAGTTGAAGATAAACGTATTCATTTCTATAAAGGAAAGTATTTACAAATGTATTTACAACATAACATTTAGTTGTTGATTAAAACCTACAATTTTGCAAAAAATATATTTATTATTTATATATACATATAGAGAAGATTATTTACTATTTAAAAAAATGTATTTCTAATGCGGTTTTCTTTTATTGTATTAATTATATTGTATTACATGTAACATTTTATTTTGAATTAATAATTACTTTTAGAAAAAAATATGTTATTTGTTTTTCTTATTTTTACTTTTAGTTTATTTCATAAATTAAAGTCTTCTCAATCAAATTCAATCAAATACTTTAACAATTTGAGTTGCAGCCGAACAAAATGTTTATTTACCGAACATTTTGTAACCGGAAGTAGGAATAGGATGTTGTATTTATTTTTGAAAGCTCGATTTATCTAAATTATCTCTGTGTTTGTTATAAAAATTATTTACTTTGCCATCAGTTTTGCTTTGTTTCTGTTGTATTTTGTTTTAAAGGTCACAAAATGAACGTTAGTCTACTTTGAGCAAACATTGGACGTGCAACATAAAATGAGCTGTTGGGCCAGATTTGCTCCATGAGTTGTGTGACATGTTTTCTTAGAATGATGAATTGGCGTCTAAAACGCACAAGTCTGTGTTGTTCTCCAGGCACACAGTAAGCTAGCCAGCTGCCGGACCTGCAAGACACTCATCAAAACCGGGGAGGTTCTCCACAGCTTCGGACCAGGAGGCACCATGGGAACCTACTGCTCCGCCAGCTGCATGAATAAAGGAAAGCTGTCGACATCTACCTTCCAAAGTGAGTTATCGATGCATGAGATCATCATTTATCATAATAACATTTCACTAAAACCTTTTCTTCAACCTTCTGTAGGTGCGGAGCCAACATGTCACTTCTGTAAAAGGATTTCCTTGCCTCAGTATCAGGCCACTTTGGCCGAGGGGAACGTCCTGAACTTCTGCAGCTCGCAGTGTGTCACCAAATTTCAGGTCAGCTTCTTGAAGGGATGTTTGTCAATGGTTTTGTTTCTTTTTGTGCATCAGTGCGGCTCAGAATATGGTTGTGGTTTTGGTTGAAATGATCATATCAGATGTTGAAATTATTTGATTCCCTTTTTTTTTAACAATTTGAATATTTTCAAAATTATTTAATTGTTGAAGACATAGTTTGATATTCTAATTCCAATTTTTACCCCCCAAAAAATGTAAAAAATATCATTTTAAAAAACAGCATTGTCACTGTTAACGCCTGGTTTAATTGTATTGTCTGATTTTATTGTGAAGCGACCTTGAGTCTATATAAAGGCGCTTTTAAATGAAGATGATTGTTAATATTATTATGGTTATTTGTACCAAAATTGTTATATTGAATTTAAAGGGTATGAATTTACAAAAAAATATTAAGTGGGAAATTTATTTCCAACTAAAAGAAATAATAATAATACTTTATTACAAACAGAAATTAAACCTTTCAGTTCATAAAATTATTGAACTCAATATTTGATTAAAACAAATCCAATATTTCAATATAGAAATTATAAAATAAAAAAAATAAATACTGAATAAAATACTCAACAAATAATTTGGTGCTAAAAAACATTTAAATGTATATTCAATTAAAAGTTTCAACGTTAAACTCAACCATTCAATTTTATGATGACGCTAAAAAGAAATGTGCATCATCATTAATGTATCATAGAAATTCTTTCTTATTTCATGTATAACACAAAAATAATTCAAATAAAGTTATTTGAAGTTCGACCTTTAAATTCAACTTGTCGTTTTGGACTCATTGACACTTTTTCTTGATTTTCCAGAACGCCACGTTAGAGACGGACACAAACGGACAAACGCCCGTCGCCGAAGACAATGAAAAGGTTCAGCTCAAGTGTAACTACTGTCGAGGCGCCTTCAGTATGAAACCAGAAACCCTGGAGTGGGAGGTGAGACTATCTGGAGGAGAGAAGTCCATTATTTCAATAGACCTAATGATGCAAAAAGAAAGATGGATAAAGCGTTGCTCTTTCAGACTAATGTAGTGACACCAAGTGTTGGTGTGACAACATTCTGCTGCAAGCCTTTTTCTTTTGCTCTATACAGTTGTTTCTAACCTTGTGTGAAACCAGTGCCACATGAAAAATGATGATCCTCAAATCTTGACAACCGTTGGAAGATGAAGAGTAATATGCTATTAATGTTATAAACAGTGTACAACAGTCTTCAAATAAATTGTCTTTAAGACTTCGGCTACGTAGAACAAGGACTTCACCTCTGTTATTATTTGTTCTTTTATTTATTTGCGATGTATACTTGTGTCTCTCCTCAGGATAAGGTCTACCACTTCTGCAGTAAAGTCTGTTGCGACGACTACAAGAAGCTGCACTGCATCGTCACGTCCTGCGAGTACTGCCAGGAAGAAAAGACACTCCACGAGACCATCAATGTATCCGGGGTCAAGAAACCGTTCTGCAGCGATGGTAGGAAGTCATCTCTTAAATGTGTTTTTCGTCACTTTGGTGAAATAATATTTTAAATATTAACCGAGATTAATTAATTTATCGGTGCTGCTGCCAAGATACAGCGAGTTTTTCTAGGTAGTGGTTTGTTGAAATGAAATGCATTCGCTTCTGATTATCACCAATTTTTGATTTAGTGTCGGACTCGTAAATACGTCCACACATATAGTACCTGTCAAACTCAAGGTGTCGATAAGGCCACTTAAGTCATTTTATTTGGCCTCAAAATTGAAGTAAATGTACATGATAACTTTTAAAGATATTAGTGTTTGAGCTACGATAAGGAACTATCCATGTCAACAATTATTCCGAGACTTGGCCTCTCGCTCAACACAAGGGTTACGTTCTGAAAACCTGATACATTAAAGACATACATCCCTCAGGTTTATAAACATTTACCAAATATACTTTTAACTACATAAAAATATTATAAAATGGGACAACGTAGATGGACAATGGGCAAGATATAAATCAACATTTATATGAGGTGCAATCCTTCTCAGTAACAGTGACCTAAACAGCTCCCATAATGCTTTGCCGCCCAGCTAAACAGTCAAAGCTTTTGATCGCTTTTTAAATAGTAACATAGACAATAAATTAAAGTACAGTATTGTAGCAAAAAAAGTCAGCCATCACTATATCGATCAGTGTGTAAAAAGGCATCATGGGAGTTAACTCTTTTGTTTGCACCATAAGGAGGGTGAAGGAGTTCTGACGCTGTGTTGAAGTTTTATCTGCTGTTCAAATAAATAATTTGGAGGAATTTTACTTTTATTCCGTTCATCCTCTTCCAAATTTGCTGATCACTTGGATTGGTCGCTTAAACCCGACTGGCTGGCGGGCCAACAGAGGTCAATTCTTGTCGAGACATGGCCACAGTGGGTCTGTAACCTACAGATGGTTCAAATTTCAATTTTTCAAATTTTCTTGTTTTCTAAATATCGTAAAAACATCAAAAATACCATCTTACTGACAGGGCCAGAAATAGCCTGTTTGCCACAAGTTTGCGGCCCCTTCAGAGTTTAATATAATGTAAAAAAGAAAAATTGGGCAGACGATTGGGTTTTTTAACTTGCACTTTCAGTTTTCATGACAGCTTGTTATCTCAGTGTGTTTTTGGTCTGCTCTCCGTTCAAGGTTGTAAGCTGTTGTTCAAGCAGGATTTCATCAAGCGTTTGGGTCTGAAGTGCGTCACTTGTAACCACTGTAGTCAGCTCTGCAAGAGGGGAGTGACCCGGCAGCTCGGCGGCATGACTCGTGACTTCTGCGGTGAGGCATGCGCCAAGAGGTTTCACGACTGGTACCACAAGGTCAGTCCGGCAGTCCGAGCTCTGAGCCTACAGTCCACGTGCTGATGTTCCTCCGTTTGGTCACTAGGCGGCGCGCTGTGACTGCTGCAAGGTTCAGGGTAACTTGACCGAGTCTGTCATGTGGAGGACGGAGATGAAACACTTCTGCGACCAGCAGTGTTTGCTCAAGTTCTACCTGCAGCAGAATGACCCCATCATGGTGACGCAGAAAGGCCCTGAGAACACGAGCCTGGGTAAGAACCTGCAACCTTTTATCTTGCTGACATTTGATCATTATGGCGCAAACAAAAGAGATTAACTACACACAGGTGTTAACTCCTCATCCAGTAACTTGCTAATTCCATTGAAACAAAATGTTTGATGGATAAAATCACACGTTCACAAACGTTATAATTGCATAACCTTTATCTTTACAGGGCTGGATGGTCAAGGCGCTAAAATCGGGGTGAGTCGTCGTCATTTTATATATAATATAAATATTGTTTGCGCTGTTTGTTGCTTCATTCTATATTCTGTCATTTAAATTGTTGATTTGTACAAAACTTTTCAAAACAAATTCTAAATTTTGAACAACATTTGGACTGTTTAACTCTAAGATAAAAAACGTTATTCAGTCATTGAGTGATGCACTCATAATGTAATATATTAAAGTTTTAAAGTAAGTAATTCAAAGTTTGGACACTCAACTTCATTGGAATGCAGACCTTATGTTTTCCTTACAAAGCAGGTTATCCATATATTGCGGGGGCCGGCAATTCAATTTCCCATGGGGCCACATTATACACTGTAGCAGTCGTAGAGGGAGAAAAGAGCTTTAATATGATGGACGAGGGGCTGAGGGAGAACAACAACAAGGACTAGATTAAATTGACTTTATAATAGAAAGGAAAAAAACACAAACTGCACTAAGTATGGATATTGAATATGTGAATTAAACAGACCATGTATTATTTAACTTTGCTTGCCATTATATTGAGATATTAAACCTAAAATAATTAAATGAAAAAATTGTAAATGTGTTTTAATATAATTCTTTTGTGTGTGATGAATCATACTTGAATGGGGAAAAACTATTTTAGATTTAGATTCACAACCAAACTAGTTTAATGAGTATTAAGTACAGTTATTGATTATCTGTCAGAAGCCCTTCTACATAGATACTTAATCCCTCTGGAGGTTTCCTTCAGGATATTGGGTACATAATACTTTTTAAATCTTTACTCGCCACAGTTTGGCCATATTGAAATTGTTAGACACAGTCAACAAAAATATATGATAAGCATCAGACATACTTGGAATTCATGTTAATTAATTGAATGAATAGCAACTATTGGTGATAAGATTTGTCATAATCAACACAAGGTTTTATGGCTTGTTACTGTAAATAATGTTTTGATAATACTACAGCTTTCTTTACAAGTTATCGTCCTCGTGAAATACTTTTGACTCCCAACAACTTTCACTGCACTGTTCGAGCAGATCAAAGATTATAGCGTTCTTGTCTTTCATCTTCTAGTTGGTGAACCAGGGCACTGTGGCATACGCTGGTGGAAATCTGATGAGAGACGTGAAGAACAAGGCGGTGCTCTGCAAGCCCCTCACCCTCACCAAAGCCACCTATTGCAAACCACACATGCAGAGTAAACATCTACAGACAGGTGGAGACAATTTATCTTTTTATTTAAATGTTGTTCAGAAAGAACTTGTTTGATTCATGTTTTGTTTTTTAATTATATCTCTCAACAGACGCTGACGATGGTGTGAAGAGAGAGTTTATTCCTGTGCCCATTCCTGTGCCCGTCTATATCCCTATACCCATGAACATGTACGCCCAGGTCACGCCAATGCCATTCTCCATGCCTGTACCGGTGAGGATGCAACACAGACGAACACCACGTCTTAGCTAATAATGGCACAAAGATAATGGTGTTTTAATGTTTCTGGACAATTAACAAGAAACATTGCTGATTCAGCTATTTCGTTTTTATCCACCCACAGCTTCCTGTGCCTGTGTTCCTGCCTACGACTCTAGCAGGGGCAGATGAAATAATCCAGACCATTAAGGACCTGAGGTCTGAATTGTCGCCTGATCCCCCCGAGACTGTCCCTTTGTCTAGAAAGAGTGTCTCGGAAGACCAGAAACCAGGTACGCAGCTCAACTGGTTAAAAAATAAATTCAGAATAAAGTCTCAGTAAATCAATAGGAAAAGGATATTGTTTAGTTTTGCACCTATATATATATTTTTTTGTACTTCCAGAGTCACAGTTTAAGAACTGATGCAATAACTGTTTTTTTTTGGTTTTGTGGAACAGATGCAAAGTCAATCAAGGTAGAAGTGGAAGCAGCAGTAACAGATACAAGCTGCCTGAAGAACGAAATAGTAGAAATAAAGGAGGATGACGATGATAAGTATGAGCCAGACTTGGACCTTGAGGCTGACTTTCCCCAAGGTAAAATACCAAGAACATGTTTTTTAAAAGTGGATCCTGAACAACCTTGAACTGTTGCTTTCTTGTTTTCAAGGCTCAGATGAGATTGCGGCCGTGGAAGGGACGGATGACGACAAGGGTTCATCTGTCCTGGCAGAGGGGAATGAAGGGAAAGAGAAGAAAGAACCAGAGGAGTTAGTATCTCGACCGCGGCCCAAACGTCTAGTAAGTTTACAGACAAAGAGTGGCCCTGATACTGTTCTGTTGTTTTTTTATTCGCCCTTATGAGGGTAATTTGAAAGCTAATGGACATTTTGTACTTATCTATGTGCTTTTTTCACATAATCTGATCATTTTTGTTCTTCTGTGGTTCCTCAGTTTCTCTTCCTGTTAAAGCAATTTTTAGTTGTTTCCATTATTGGCCCACCCCTGAGCTAATATGTGGATTAATGAACAGCCGCACTTATGGCTACAGTGTAAACCAGCGTAATTCAACTACATAGTGAAGAGAGCCACAGTGTATTAAATGTAAAATTGATATAGTATGCTGCTCCATTAAGCGAGTTAGTGACTTTATAAATAAAATGTATCACGATTACAATTATTACTACGTTCCCTTTGGTGATACCAGACGTACTTGCTGATGCTCCCTGCAGTAGCAGCGAAAGCATTGCATGAAGCAGTGCTTCACTAGTGATCTTTTCATTTTTTTTATTTCGATTGTGTGTTTCTAGGCTTTTATTGCATTATTGAATACTATAAAATGTGGTAAAAGGCATGAGCAGAAAAGTAGGAAGAGGAGAGGTAGAACACTAATAATCTGGTTTCTTTGTAGGGAAGTAAGAAGATGGCAGTAGAGAAGGTATCAGATTCTGCATCTTCTCCGTCACCTCCTGCTGCAAAACCATCAGAAGGTTGTTCGCTGCACCTCAAAGCTCACTATGGCATCAATGCTTGGAAGCGATGGGTTCTCACGAGCTCTGACCGCTGTAAAGGGCAGGACAACAAACAAGGTTAGCACTTTACTACCAAGCCCGGTAAGAGAAGATAATGAGCACATTTCAAAACACATCTGTCTGTTTGCAGCACCATCTAGTCCCAGAAGTAACCTGCTGTCCTTGAGTCCAGAAGAGCTGAATGCATCATTGTCCCAGTTTGTCAGGGAGGTGTGCCGGCCCAGCGGTGAACGCTACTCGCCGGACAGCATTCTCTACCTGTGTCTGGGCATCCAGCAGGTTTGTAGAACCCCTTCCAGCTTCTCTGCGTGTACCTGCATGTAGGTTGTATTATGGTTGTTCTTCTGGGTCTACGTTGGTCAGTTGTTGAAGGTTGTTTTCATTTTTATTATTGGAATTGAGCAACATTTGTTTTCTGAAGCCATGTGAGGAAAGTGATAAAACGGTATAACGGACAATTTCAACAAAAACTATAATAGTAATAAAGTTACAATATCCAGTAACTCATTTGAAGGAAGTAACTGTAATTAAAGACTAATTAATATTGATTGTTTTACAATTCTATGCATTTTTTTTATGAGACTAAAGGGCTGTTTCATGCTGATGGTAAACTATAGTGATTTTCTAGCCGACCATAGTTAAAATATTCATATACCAGAATTTACTTTTTTAGAGTCTTTATGACTCGAAAATAAATAGATTTTGAAATTATGAAACGGGATCGTTCGATTAGCTGGAAGTATCTGCTGTTCCACCACCATTTTGGAGGTAGGAACTAAAATTTCCGTGATGGGAACCAACGGCGTGTGAGCGTTGTCAGTGGGACGAGTATAAGTGCTGCGCAGTTCTTCTTCGTGCACACATGTTAGCAGCAGCGCTTTCTGACATGGCTGCGCCTTCGTTTGCAGACTTTTTGGACGATTTGACTAGAAAACGTAAGCGTAAGTTGCTGTTTTGTTTCCAGGGGTTTCAATGAGGGTTAGAAAGTACAAACGAGGGCCATTGAACGCATGTGATGTTTGTCCTGTGATTAGAACAACTTGCTGTTCACATTCTGAAAACAAGTGTAGATTATTTTTATAACTATGAGGACAAAACATCCAAACATTTATGGAGTGTTCAAAGTCAAGTTAAAAAATAATAATAGTTTTCATTATACTCTTGTTTTCAGCACCTTCACTCCAAAGGCCGAAAGGATGACCTTTTCTCTGACTCATGCTTCGACAAGTTTGGGGAAGAGCTACACGTGGTTCTGAAAGACTGGAACCCCAGTGTTCTGTCCGATGGTGAGTTGTGGCTTCATGTTTTAAACGTCTCCTTATTAAGAGAACATTATTTTAAATCTGCCCTGCATGACTCGACGAACGCGGGGCAGCATTGCCACGTGGTTTAGCTCCTTGCTAATGTCTGCTGTAGTAGATTTGCTTGTTCAGAGATGGTTTTAAAATCTGTGTCCGATGATTAAAACTCTTCTGCTGTTCACATCCTGACTCTCTGTGATTGCACTATTAAGTTCTATGAGGACACTATATTTTTGCAGCATTATATTTGTATTTAGTTTCCTAACTTGTCATGTGTGGAGCTTAACTTCTATCCGGAACCTGGCAATTTTGAATTTGGTTTCATTCCTGGACAATGATTTTAATTCATTTCTCGTATAAAAACAATGTTTTGTATATTGTTTTAAAGTTATTTTGCATACTTTGCATACACACAATGTTATACATAAATTGAAGAAACATCATTCAGTGTCATTAATCCAAACGTGGAGGCTCGACTAGGCTAGACCTGAAGAAAGTGCGATCTGGGTGCCCACTCAAATGTGGTCAAAATAATACAAGTTCAACTTTTCATTTAACTAGTTTGAAGATCTTTTTCTGAACTTTAATTAGGTTTTTTTTGTGTTCATTTCATCTGCAGTGGTTTTATATTGATTTATTTTAACTTGAAATAGACATGTATTATTTCTTTAGGGTTTTTGAACTTGAATCTATGAATAGAGTTTAGTTTCCTTTAATTTTATATATTTGTATTTTTTCCATTTGTCCTCTTTTCTGATAGACAACCCCTCACTATATTTAATACCCCCCTGCTGTGCCACTGTGAGCCCCTGGAGTAGAACAAATTAAGTCTAGTTTTGTTAAATTCATTTCTTTCTTTTTTTTATCTTCAGGCTCACAATGGAGTCGACTCGGGGAGCAGAGTCTGTGGAGCAGCCGGCATCTGGGGGAGCAGAGTCCCGCCACATTGCTGCGTTCTCTCGTCTACCTGAACACCAAATACTTTGGCCTGCGCACCGTTGAGCAACACCTTCGACTCTCATTCGCAAACGTCTACGGCCCAGACACCGTCCATCCTGTCACCAAGGAAACCACCGTCTGCATCCGCGTGCCTTCCATCTCTCAGGATCATCCAGGTGTGTGAGCGCTTTAACTTTGATTAGTTGTTCATGAGAACTGGGACGCTGTTTTTAAGAGGCATTTTTTTATTACTGTGGTCCCTCGCCAAATCAGTTCACCTTCCACTGTCTTGCTTTTCCTTCAACACTGTACATTTAATTACTTTGTTGCAAGCTTCAGTGGGAACTGCACAACCTCTTTGTTCAAACTGTAACGGGTGATTTATTTGAACAGAAGATGAACTAAAAACGAGTCACGGATCTTGGTGTGAGGCACTAATTAACCACACCAACCTAACTTATTGATCCAATAAAAATGAACTCCCATGATGCCTTTCTACATAGTGCTATGTTTAGTGAAAGCGGGTTCAAATGCAGGGTTTTTTTTAGAATGTAACTCCTGTGATAGGCGACGGACCACTGAATATTTTTTCTTTTTAAAGGTTCAATTATTTGAAATTAGTCACAAGCGTTAACCCTTGTGTGAGCTATGGGTCAAGATGAGCCAGTGGCCCAAAAACGGATCAGTTTGTGAGTCACCTTGACCCAGAGACGACACAAGGGTTAAGAAAACAAATAAAAGTTGTCATGCAGTCTTGACCTGAAGCTGCTGTGTCCAATGATTATACCTCTTATGCTGTTCACATTCTGACATGTTGTGATTGCACCATCGACTATAATGAGGACACAAGTCAAGGAAGTCATAACCTGGACCGATGTTTGTACACGTATATTAACCATGGTGTTCTCCACAGATAAAACAGGGTCCAGGAAGAGGAAGAGAAAGCTGGAGGACAACCATGACTACGAACCTGACGACGACTCGGGAGCCTCCGTGACTTTAACCTGCATCAAAGAGAGCGAACGTCGCCTCTACGAGCTCTACAGATCCAAGTGGTGAGTCGGTGAACATCTTGACTCTTGGATCTGATGGTGAAAAGTCCAGTGATTAAACCATTTTGCTGTTCACATCCTGAATACCAGTGTTGATCTTTTAAATAATGAGGACTTCTCGTGCCCCTGCAATGTTGCAGTTGGTCATCTGCTCTCTCAGACTCTCGTGCCTCCTACACATGTTTTATATATACTTCAGGTTAAATCTTAAACATTACAAATCGGAGTAAGGGAAGTTTCCTGAGGGTCTTGGGAGTACTGGTAGCCATCTGCAAAACGGGTGCTTGAGAGAGCAGATGGAGAGGCTATGGCAAACCGTTTTCAGTTGTTTTTTTTAAATCCTCTCAATTTGTCTCGTCCTCACATCAGCCCAGCGTTGTTGTCGGAGCGATCAGACGTCTTCTATGTTCAACCGGATCCCGTGGTCGACCCGGATGCTGCCCTGTGGTTCAGCTCGACGCCTATGGAAGGAGACGCTCTGGAGCGACTCGTCGCCAGAGTCCTCGTGGTCAGAGATGTTTACCAGAAACACGTGGAGGGGAACGAAAGTGTCGTGTCGGCGGAGAGTAGCAGCCGTTAGAGACGTTGTTAGAAGTAGCAGAAGCGAGTTGCAGGTCTGCGTCTTCCCCTCACTCGGTCCTCCTGGTGAGGAGAAGGTGGTGAGTGGAGGTGGAAAAGGAAGAGCAGCTGCGGTGATCTCAGCTGAAGGTGAATAGTTAACAATAATACTGTGTATTCTTTAGGAACTTTAGATCAAAACCTGCAGCAGCGTAGGAAGAGAACGATGGGCTGCTGAAACACAAGAGTTGTCCTTGAAGTTTACAATCGAAGGATCAGGTCTGCAACGTCTGCACGACTGAGAACATTTCTCTCCCCCAACCCCATCTTATCACTGGCATCAGCACACATCACTGGTGTTTAAATGTCTTAACGTCTTCTAAAACGGATCATGCAAAGCTCCTTAATCCACTCTGTTCCACAAACCAGAGCCCTGTGTTTGTCACAGGTACTCGTGACCCCCTCATGGCCGATCCGTGTTTCCGAGTCCTCCTTCAAACTGTCCACTACCTCTAGAAGCATCTGCGCCACATCCACACCCGCCAAGAAAACGTCCCGCGACCATCTCTATGCAACTGAATCAGGTCCAATAAACGCGTGCGAGAACGTCAGGTATCAGTTCACAGGTCTGATCGTTTTATAAAGGTGTCCATTTAGAAGCTGCTCTCTGGTCCTCGCGTGCTCACCCAGACTGAACCCTCACAGACTGAGAAAGAACTCTTGTCCCACCTTCATGCTGCATCTGCCCCCCCCCCCCCCCCCTCACTTTGGAGTTCTGTTGGTGCCACGTAACCCCCACGATCCTACTGTGTATGTGTCACTGAAGTATAAGGAACTCGCGTAAGCTTCAAGAAATCGGCTATTTCGCGTAGTCTGGTTGTTTATTTTCTGCAACGCTGCCTCTTTTTCCAGAGGCGAGTATTTCTTCCCGACTATTCACTGAAAACCAGCCGTTCCCTCCTTCATGAGAGTGCAGGATACCATTTGACATGAAGGACCATTCGCTCCGTTCCGTTTCCTACCCTTTGTCTGGGTTATTTGAGTTAAGAATTGAGGGGGTTTTTTTGTTATAAAATGTTCCGTTTCGACTGTTTTTATTTGAGTTTCTACACATTAACACTGTACATCTGGGAACAACGTTAAGCCTAAAATGACACTTTTTGTTACGTCAAGCATCGACTTCACCGTTCATCTCACTCGACCGGTGTTCAGCACAGATTCGCCTTTTTTTTTTTCAACTCTTCAGATATATTTTTCTGTCCAAGATGGAGGTGATGTGGACGCCAGAGGGATAACTCAAGTCTGGACTTCCCCCCCAGACCACAAAATGAAACCTTTAAACTTGAATGTGGACGTTATCAGAAGTGCATCAGAAGACTGGCGGACTGACCGAACCACGCTGGACTCCGAGGCAGCGACTCTTGCGGCGGCTCTTACAGCCAAATGTGAATGTGCCTAAACTGTAAATACTGAGAGCGACTGTGACTCCAGTCTGACGCTGTGTGTCTTCTGATCTGATCTATATTCATGTTAAATAAATGATTTCATTTTCTACTCCTGGCTTGACATTTTCTCAGCACATGAAGAAACCAGTGAAGTTTTTAATTTAACATGGTGCCTTTTATATTTTCTTAGGTTTCATTCACATTCACTTTAATATTTGAGGTGATTTTAGATGATATGTTTGTGTTAAATCATTTATAAACCAAACGTTTGTTTAATTAAAAAAATGTTTGAATAGTTTCTTTGGGAGTTCAGTTAAAACAAGCATTTTCAACATACAATTATTCCTTAAGATAACTTTTCGAGCACTATTGTAATCGTATATAAAGATTGGCGAGTTTCAGAGTAATAGTCTCGTTTTTGGTCCAGTTTAAAGAGCGAGTGAGTATTTCTGACAATGTTTTAGTTCGCCCACACACTTGACAGTCTTCAGATTAGTTTCCTCACAAATGGATGTTTAAAAAAAAAGAAGACCAACCTAAAGATGGTTCGTTTGTTCTGTGCAGCAATTGTCTCGTGTTTGTCGGAAACTTTCCCCAGTTGCAGGTGAGTCGCCGACTTCCGGTTCGACCGGAAACAGAACATCTGGGAAAACGTTCCTTCTGCTCCTATATCATCACCAACACTTTTTTTTGTGGTGATTCAGATTTTTTCTAAGCTATTAATTTGTACATTTGTTTCATAAGTTGTACATTTGCAATTTTCGGTTTTTTTTAGATTTTTTGATTGTATTCATTTTGAAATACTTTTTTCACAATTCTATAATATTTTCACAATTTGCAAAATGTATTGCACAAGTTATTACTTACATTTGTTCTGGAATTTCTAAATTCGTTCTAGAGTTTGTAGATGACCTTCATAATATCTGAATCAGTTTTTAGAATGTTTTAGTTTTGAGAACTTGTAAATTAGTTTCAGATTTAATAAATTACCTTCAACGTTTGTAAATAGTTTTTTTTAAGAATTTCTAAATTCGTTTCCAGAATGTATTCCTTCCTTTAGAATTTGTAATTGTGTTCAATTTCTTCCTGAATTAGTTTCAATAATTTTATATTCCTTTTTTCAAACAAATACAGAATGTGTTCATTTCTTTCACAAGTTGCAAATATTTTCCATGATTTGTTTCACAATTGTTTTATTTGTTCTGTGGTTTTGTAAATCAGTTTTAAAATCTGTCAACTTTTTCCATAATTCACAATTCTGTTCTACGATTGTTCAAATTAGTTTTACAATTTTAAACTTGTGTCATCATTTTTTTAGATGTTTTAATTTAATTTTTAATTTTTTTAAATGGTTGACGGTTCCAGGCGTGAAACAAACAAATGATCTGAAGTGAAGGTTCTTTACTGTCTCGTGTTGTCAGGAAGAGGTGACAGTGAGACAGGAAGTGCTGAACCTTTGATGGGCTGGCTGGTGAAAAGAGGGGAGTATTCACACCCAGGGGTCTTTAGGGGTCAACCAGCAGTGAGGCAACTGTCAGGGTCACCAGGGAGGACGCGAGGTGTGGAATGTGCCACCTAGTGGTTCACAGGTTACGGCTAATGAGGGTTCAAGTTTAGATCTTTATGTTTAATCCATCTTTAGCTTCAGATTTAGTCTCTCATCACCAGCAGCAACACTATGTTAACCATCAGACACAAGGTCAGTTCACCTTTGACCCCTGAGCACTTGGAGGAGAACACATTTTTCCCTCTGATTTGACTTGCAGGACAAAAAAGCCTGACGTTTCTGAAGAGGCAGCTTTTCTTTCACTCCAGACTTGGCCAGACTCCAGTAACTTGCCACCATTGATCCTGGGCTGAATCGGCCCCCGGGCCCGGAGTCCGAAGGGCCGGGTCGGGTGTAAAAACATTTTTTCACTCTTGTGTTTTTTTTTGTTTGAGCTCAATCCCCATCTCTTTTCAGTAGCACATAAAGAAAGCGCCGAGCTCAGCAGGGTCATGTGTGCCAGGCCCGTTGCTGCAGACTATAGCGGGCGATTAGTGCGTCTAATGTGCGATGAATCCTCGTTCGATCACATGAACTAATGTCGCTCGGTGATGATGAAACAACAGGGAGGGGGTAAGGGGGGTCTTCATGTTGGTCACCGCTGAGATCGAACCTCTGTCTCAGGAGTGAGGTGATGTGAGGAGTCGATTAAACGAAGTGAAGGACGGCTGGTCTTCTATTTTAGCTCAACGTTGTGTCAGTGGAGGAATCTAACCCTCAACCCTCCCTCGGCTACACAAGGTTATCTATTTGGAAACACATCCAAGATACTGTTGCTCTGATCCAGCAGAACTTTGTTACAACCATTGGATGAACTTGAGAAGGTGAAACAAATACACAACATACAGTGTATTTCTAAATTCTGAGACTAGTTTACAAAGTCAGTAGTAGTTTACAACAAATGTATAAATTCTGAAACTTATTTAGGAATTCTAACTACTTTACAAAATGTATAACTGATTTATACATTCTAAAACTGATTTTCAAATTCCAAAACGAATTAATTTTAACTTCCAAATTCTGAAACACCTTTGTACAAAATCATGATAAAAAAATTTAAAGAAATGTTTACAGAAAAATACTAAATCATTAAACACATTTGAAGATTCTGAAAAATATTTAGAAATTGTGAAAATCTTTTATAAAATAATGTAACACATTAATACAATTCTAAACCATATATATTCAATCGTGAATCAAATACAAAACTTTCTAAACAAATTTAAAAATGTGAATCTAATTTAAAAATAAGGAAACAACTTCATTTTCTGAAACCAATTTAACAAACTCTTAAACCAATTTACAAAATGTTAAACACACCAAAAAATTCTAAAACAGATTTACAGAAGAAAAAACAATTCAACAAATTTACCAAATGGTTACACAAACAAATACATGTTAAACTAAGCTACACTATAAGACTCAATATTTTTCTGGAATGTTCTGAGGAAGTTCACCAAGAACAGAGCGATCCATGTACTCATATAGTTTAAAACAATTATTATTGATTATTAGTCATTAAATGTTTTTTATTTTATTTATTTTCTGTTATAAAGGTTAGATTATAACTATATTTATTATTTTAAAAGTTATTGACTTTCATTTCAGCTTCAGGAAATTAATGTAATTTACATGACTAGAGACTTTAGTGCAGTACCATTTATAACCTGCAGGGGTCCACACAACATACACCGGTGTAGCAACATCACGTCATTTACAGTGTCAAGCATTAGCTTTTCTGGCCAAAGAAGCTAATCAGCTACAAAGACCCTTTACCTCGCTGGCCTTAGTCGCTCAGGTTATTGACCAGGTTTAACAACTGTTGAGTTGGACAATAACATTTTCTCAGGGGCCACATTTTGTAATGTTACTGTTGCAAAAAGAATGTATCGTAAAGCCTAAATATAATTGAAACACTAGTAATCCTTTTTAATAAAGTATTTAAATGAATTTTATTATTTTCAATTTTTTTTATTTCCCCTGAAATCTATTGGATAGGCAAAAATACTCGCAAAATGCAAAGAGAAATGAATAAAAATGTGCTTAAAAATAACTTAAACATACTTGGAGTTAAACTAAGAATGAGTAATACAAATAAATACAAAATTAAATTGTTGGATTAAATATATATATAAAAAAAATTAAAGCAATCATATAAATATATAAAGTCACATAAATGTACCACAACACAAATCATAATATATTTATATTTTCTTTTTATTTACTACATTTACTACACATTTTCAAAATCTAAAACAAATTTACTACATTGTGAAATAAATTTGAAGAAGAATGAGGACAAAAGTATTAAAATAGAAATCTTATAGTCATATTAAGAGACTAGTATTAATTGATAGAGATAAATACAAAATACTATAGTAAGTACCTTTATGCGGGCCACATGATTACAGCGGAGGGGCCTCAGGTGGTCAGCGGGCCACACAGCCCAGGTCTGCTTTTGATACGAACTAACCACAAACAGTTTTCTGTCAAAATATAAACCCTTTAGTCTCCAAACCTTGTGTGACTCTGAAAATAACTCTTGAGCGTCACATCACTTCACACCAGAGGAGTCTCCATCAAACAAAGCCACATCTTTCCATGAGCCAGCGGTCAGACCAACTTCTCACACTCCTGAAATACATAAAGAGGGTCCGAGGTATTTGTCCCGTGGCCTGAGTGTGAATTTGTTGAGGTGATTAAACGCTAAATTTAGCTCCGCGTCTGCTTCAGTCGTTCTCTTCAGAGACGATGTGTTCAGTGCAGCCTCGAGCCGGACGACTGTTGCAAGTTATGTTGATGTTTGTACACACTTGTTGATGTTTATACACACTTGTTCATGTTTGTACACACTTGTTGATGTTGTTGATGCTAGGTTTCAACACCCTCCCCTTAGCAAAAACAAGTGTATCCAAGTGTACTATTAGTATACCTATTTTGTACTAGAGTTAGAGTAGTATACATGAAGTTTAGTTTGGACATCCCTGATAAAAATAATAAGTATATTCAAGTGAACTATTAGTATACCTATTTTATACTAGAGTTGAAGTAGTATACATGAAGTTTACTTTGAACATCCCTAAAAAAATAAGTATATTCAAGTATACTATGAGTATACTTGTTTTATACTAGAGTTGAAGTAGTATACATGAAGTTTACTGTTCACATCACTAAAAAATAAGTATATTCAAGTGTACTACGAGTATACTTGTTTTATACTAGAGTTGAAGTAGTATACATGAAGTCTACTTTTGACATCCCTAAAAAAAGAAGTATTTTCAAGTGTACCATGAGTATACTTGTTTTATACTACAGTTGAAGTAGTAGACATGAAGTTTACTGTTCACATCCCTAAAAAAAAAAGTATATTCAAGTGCACTATGAGTATACTTGTTTTATACTAGATTTGAAGTAGGAAACATGAAGTTTACTTTCAACATAGCATAATTAAAAATAGTACACTGATGTATACATATACTTATACTAAATTATATTTTATAAAATGTCCTGCAAGTACAGTATATAACTCATTTATTTGGACAACTGCATTATTGTGGTGATACAGAAGTAAACTGTGCAAAGAACTATGGGAGTATTGCTTCGAGGTACGTTATACACACTACAATCTACACGTAACATACTTTGGCGCAGTACTCAGAGATTATTCCAGGGGAAGTTAAGGTTGCTGGTTTGTGTCCTGCTTAAGTCTGGTAAATGCACAACATTTTACAAATAAAAATAAAATGCACTGAATGTATACAAATGGTACATGAGTAGTATAAAGAATAGTCATAAATAAACTATGGATTCAAAGTGTAAACCTAGTACACTTCTGTCACAAAACATTTTCCGATTTAATCCAAAGACAAGAATAATATATAAGTCAACTTTTAGTTCACCACAAGTACATATACCTTAGTACCGTACTTTTTCTCAAGTATATTTATACGTTTAATTTCAAGTGTACTACTTGATATCCTTTGTGCCTCAGATCGTCTTCTACAGATTTTTCGATAAAGGGGTGAACAGAAAATAAATAAAAAATATCTGAAGAGATTGAAGAATGATTGACAGTTCTCAGGGTCTCCAGTCAGTCCAGCCAACATGGAAATTATCTCGCGTCACTCTTCAGAGTCCAAGAGCTCAGCACTCGTGCGTCACTCTGGAGAACCAACTCACTAGGTGTTGCTACATGTGATGAAAGTTACATCTTTACACAACTATTAAAAAGTAACGACACAAGAAGTGTTCATCGTGTTCAGTCTTTTTTTCTCCTCCTTTTCTTTTTGCGGTGATTGGTTTTATATTTTTCACAGTGGAAAATAGAAAGTGATTGCTGTGTTTTCAGAAAATGAATGAATGAATGTGTTTTTTCTCGATAGTGCGATTTAATGAGAATATTTTGACACCTCTGAGACCCTTTTGGGATTTGAAAACTGTTTTTTTAATTAAATTTTTATAAAGAAATATGATCTTCCTTCAGGTAAAACGGTGGCGTTATTTAAAAATGTACCAAATCAAAAAAAAACTACCAATTGTTTCTTTAAACGTTAACAAGCCAATCAGTATGTTTTCATGAAGGTTCTATATACAGTTTTATGAAGAGCTTGACAATTACTTTCATTTATAAATCTTTCGGAAATTAGACGTTACATTAATTGCTACACGTTTATTTGAATGAACAAAGGAAAAGTGCGTGGATTCTTGTCATGCGCAGATTTAAATATTTTTGTACGTGCACCATTTTCTGGGTAAAACGACCGTTTTAGTAGGAAGTCAATGCAATTCTAGTACATGAGGCTCCTGAACTTGTATTTTTACGCTGTCTATGTTGTAATGTAATAGTAATGTTGCTACACTTCTGGAATATATCCCAGCATCCTCGGGATGCATCTCTATTCGCCTGGAGATCGCGATGTGACTCGTTGAAATGACTTCAAATAAAATAACAAAATAAGGTACAAAAAGTTTATTTAGTAACAGATTTGTAAACATTTGAGGTAAATAAACATTCACATCAACGTGTCGGGACAGAAGAGTCGGTCGTACACAAGGCACTTCTATTGGTTAAGACAGCCGGGGCTGCTGGGATGGTTGACATGGTGGGGGGGGATGGTGTCGGGTGAGGGAGGGGTGTGAGTCTAAAACATAAACACAGACACACATTTGTACTTTCTTCTGCTGGTTCACCTCAAGCATCGTCATGATCCGTCTGTAGATTTAAGACATGTTTTCGTTAGAGGGTGAAAGAGATAAAGCCGCTCAAACGCTCTCATTCTCCTCGTCGTGAAACATCTGTTCGACCCAAAGTGCAAATCATTGTTGAACCACCACATGTAAACCACTTTTTGTTTCAGAACATGAAGGAGGAAAACTTCTGTTATCGAAGCAAATCACTGTCATCAGAATGATAAATGAAAATTGAATTTATTTTATTTTATTTTGAGGGTGTCTGGGTCACCCTGACCCTGAGATAACACCAGGGTAAAGCCATGAATTCTCTTTTAGAATTAATCAAATTTCTATATTGAAAGGTAAATTTTATTTTTTTGGAGTAATGTAATTCAAATATTTTCTAAATGAATGCATTTTATTACAAATAGTCTGAATTTTTAATTCCATTAATAACAAAATAAACTTTCAAAATGTTCCTTTAGGATAAAATCGTGCCACAAAACAAATCTTGAGTTTAAAAGTACAAATATTGAATATATAAAATGTCATTTTCAATATTTAAATAAGGATTCAAACTCTGTGTTAATAAAGTCATTCATTTAATATTACAATTATTTTATTCGAATTTTAAACAAACAAGTATTGTTATTTGATTAACTCACTAAATATAAACAGATTCAACCTTTCAATATTGAATTAAATTTAAAAAATATATAATTTAAATAATCAGACATTTCAAAATTAAAAAAAGTGTCAACATCTGAAATGTTCAATTCAATCATTTAATATTCCGATGTTAATGATTTACTTCCATACTCTCTCCACCTCATATTCAGGTTTAAAATTGCACTTGAGCTCATGGACACATCGGTAGGAAGACATGTGACCCGCCACACGCTCTTGTCCATCATCTCACCCAACCTCCAGACCCTCACTCAGGTGACCCCGATAAACAGACGCCGAAAGGGTTAATCGTGAAACGTAAGCGAAGAAGGAACCAAACCGAGAGAAGAAAAGATTGTCCTGTCGTTTCACTGTTGAAGACCAACGAGTCCAAAACGCCGCAGTGACCTCTTTGGTTTATCTATGTGTTTCCCAGAATGCTCAGGTTCCTCTCCCTCAAACATCGACTCGCCTGTTGCATTGTGGGAATAACACGGTGACGTCAAGCAAAGTCTGCCGTCGTGGATATTCATTCAAAATCTGCACCCGGGTCAGTTAACCGCTGCAGGACAGCACCTAGAATGTGAAACATCTC